>NC_056751.1:806085983-806300983 GCF_019279795.1 Protopterus annectens
GAAAGAACTACACAGTTGCTCTGCATGCAATTAGCAAGTGGGGAACCCCAATAGGTGCACAGGCCATCACCTGATCATGAGCATCTCCTACAAAAGCCATGCTGCCATCTATTCAAACCAGCTCTATCCCTGTAGTGCAGAGAGAGAGAGAAAAATAACAGATGAAACATAAAGTGGAAAAGAGAAGAAAGAAAAAAGGTAAGTGGAACATGTAAGTAAGTAATTGAATGTAGTACCTGGTCTGTAATAATGGGAAATATGATTTGGAGGAATATATGTCCCAACAAGACATGCTGTACTAATGTCCTGATAAACACCTGCTATGGCCATAACATCTATCCCTCTCTGCAGTGGGAGATATCACAGACATACCTCTCAACTGTACAGATCCTCACAGACTGTCCACATTTTACCATCATGTATATTTGTCTGTTCCTCCTGAGATCTGTACTTTTCTGGCAAATAGCTGAGGATTGAATTCTTCAGGTAATGACAAACACTTGAGTTTAAGACTCCACATCCTTAAGAATATTCACTGTAATGCTAAATGTATCATTCTACGAACATCCTATGTTTGTAACAGGAATATTTCAAGTCTGTCCCTATTTATCCCCCCATCATTTTAGGCATTGTTCAGATGTGATGTTCTGAGAGGTTGTGAGGTGGGATCACAGCTCAGGAGCCTGACTCCCCTGGGAAAGGACAGCTCATATATGACAGCTGCAGGGGTGCCTGTCAAACAGTTGTGATTGTGCAACTGCTAGGCCAGTTAATGGGATGTTTTCCATATCCATATTACCTGTGATTATGAGTATGACACATCTTTGCCTCGTGAAGCTAAGACACCTATAGAGGGCGTGTGCATAGTAGAGTACTGTTGCAGACATGTGTTGAACTACATGGGATATATTGAATTGATAACATTTAACTGTACAGTATTCTGCTGGACAGTAAGCACATTTGTGACTGATATCTGTAGTCACATGCACACATACCTGTTACGTCAACCAAACCATTGGCAGGTCTGTGAGCAATGGCATTGTAACATAACAGCCAACTTATGACTGTTGGACATCTTCCAGGTTATCACAGTGATGTCAAACCCTACTGTGCAATCAACGTACTAATGTATGGTGCAGCTATATTAATACAGTATCAATATTGATGCCCCCTTTGAAAGCCATTTATGTGTGCCATTGTCCAGACATATTGCTGTAACAGGTTGAGAGGTATGATTGAGTGGCAAGACTATAACTACAGTGTGCCATACTAACATACAACAGAAATGTATACCAGGTATCCCCCGAGCACATGTATGTATGCTTATGTTCAGCTGGAAGGCACAATACTAAATCACATGGCTTTCAAGCATTGAGGTACATAGGTTGTGCATGTTGCACATGTGTGTAATATCAGTGTCAGTGCATACAACAGACAGAAATGTGTACAGCTACTGGTTGTTGCAGTGCCCTGACACTGATATGGGTACTAGAGTAGGCATGATATTCAGCTATTAATCAGAGAAGTGTCCACCTGTATGACCCTCTGCCCATGCCTACCACTACCAGCTATTTCCATAGCTATATACAGTGGATATCACAAGTGTACATACCCCTGTCAGAATGCCAGGTATGTGTGCTGTATGACAATCAGACCACAGAAGATCATTTCATAATGTTTCTCATCTTTATGTCACCCCTAACTTGTACAATTCCTTTGAAATACAATTAAAGGTGATTCAAGGAAGGTGACCAACTGCTGCCAAGTGAAGATGTGCCATGATGTTAGAGTCCAGACCAAGACGGATGAATGCTGTAACCATCTCAAGAGGTGCATACACAACATATCAGTTTAAGGGTATGCACACTCATTCAACTGGCTTATTGTGCTAAGTATTATTTCCATATGTTTTCACAGACCTGATTGTTATGTTTTAAATTGAATTGTACAGGCTATAGGTCACACTACAGGTGGGAATTGTTATGCAATGAGTTATTGTGGTGTCATGTTCCAATTACACAAATACCAGTCAGTGTATCAGGGGTGTGTACCCTTCATATCCACTGTAGCTATCTGGACACAGCAATACCTGACCAGTATATCCAGCCTCCACCAAGGTAGAGTAATCCCCTTTGGTGGACAGCAGCAATACACAAACCACATAATAGGTTGCTACATTGCCTGTACAGGGACACATAGGTACAGGCAACAACTTTGAAGCAAGTCCACCTATATCTGAGCAAGCATGTAAGTTCACAGGTGACGTCCTGTAAGACTGAATATGACTATGAATCAGACATATTCACACCACCAAGGACAACTGCAACCATGTCTCCACATATGTTGTAAGTCTCAGATGAAACAATACAATTCACCCTGTACTGGGGGTAAAAAACACCTCATACCCACATGCCGTGGATATAGGCAACCTGCATCACACAGGTTAGGTGGGAACATCACTACCCTGTCAACCCCAGTTGTACAGGGAGATATGCACATCAACCACACTCCTCCCCTCAGCAATGGTGAGCATGTACAAACTGCCTACTGATGGCAACAACAACATATCTCCATGGGGCATAATAACATCAGTGTCTGCCTCCTACATGACCTCAGGCATGTGCTTTGAGCTCCATCAGACACCACAGTCAAATACATACCTGCCACCATCCACACATCATCCACATGGAAGATGCCCCCTCTCAACCCTCTACACAGAAATGAAAGTAGGTTAGAGGATTACGCAATCAAGTGTCCAACATTGGGGAGAATAAGATAGCTCAGGGGACAGGCATGTAATGCAAGCTGCTATAACCATGATAGCTTGGAGGGTTTTGGTGTAGTGTGGATTATTTGCAAGTAATATCCACTGTTGATGTGCATTTTGTCAACCGTATGAGGTCCTGTGACCTTTTTCCTGTTTATGTCTTCCAGGTAACATGCAGAGTGCTCGTCTACCAGCATTCTTTGTTGGGGAAACAGACATCACCACCCAATATGTGATTTGACATTATGCCCTGTCATTTGGACAGAGAGCAGAAGATGTGCAGGAGAGGACTGCCCTGTGGAACAGTGTGGTTCACAGGGTAAATGATGCTGGCCTGCACAGCAGAACTTATCAGCATGTGCAGCATTGTGCCACCGACCTCAAATGCCATGCCTGTCAATGGGCTGCTGCTGTAGCGAGGGACCGGCTAGCCACAGGTGGGGACCCAGCCATCCATCCCTCACTGACACCCACCAAGGAGCTCCTCACTACACTTAGGCCACACACCGAATGCACAAGCCATGACACTGAGGGAAGCATTGTGGAGGTGGGCTGCACACACACACTGGATGAGGAGCGTGCAGGTAAGGGCCCAGTGGAGCTTAGTACACTAATGTATCAGGCATGCATGTATCTGTATTGTATCTACATGCATGTGTCAGGTCCGATTGGAGTTGTGGATGGGGTTTTCTAATGCAGAGCAGTGCACATCTATGGTGAGGACAGGACATTGTGTATTATTGCAGTTAGTACTGTAAATGTGCAGACATGCTGCATCCATCTTGTACCAAGGCCACATGTGTGTCTGCTGACAATAACTCCCTCTCACTACTACCTAGGACCCTCTGGTCTGCATATGAGACAGCAGCCTGAAGCTGGTGAGTATGACATTGTTCTGCTGTTGCCTGGCAATACCCCAGACATGGGAAGCGCATGCAATTTACCATGCACACAACCATCAGTAATAGCTATATTGCTTTCTGTAATAGCTATACTGCTTTGTGTAATAGCTATACTGCTTGTTGTGCATGTTCACTTGTGCTGGGGTTATCTGTATTGCATCACAGTGGTCACCAATGGGGCCTATCTGACATGAATTCAACATTCCTGTAGCATATCTCACAACTTGTCAGTCCCAAGTCGTCTGGACAGAGGCCAGCATATTGTGCTGGACAAATGGCCTAAGGTAGTGTCATGCGTGACAGATTACTGGTATACAGTGGATATAAGTTGTGTACACACCCTTCTTAAGATGCAAGGTGTTCCTGTTACATACTAATTAGGACCACAATTTGACAGTCCACACCTCTTACAGCCTTTAATGTGACCCATAACAGGTACAATTCACTTGTAAAACCAAGCATCTGGACTCATGTATTGCACCTACAAGGCTGGCCACCTGTGAGGGTGGCAGATGTCCTATCAACATGATGTTTCAGTCAGGTATGATACCTCATTCTGCCATGTTTGTCAGTACACTCACTGTGGCCTATTTTGCTATAATATCACATACATGGGCATTGTTAAGGCACACAGACCACTTCCGACCATGTATAGATTTCATACATATGGATATTCCAGACACATCTGTACAGAGGACTGTACAATGGTTTAACCTGCTGCATGTGAGGCAGATGCTGTTAACACCACTATATAAAGTAATGGCAGCGGGAGGTGGTCACCAGCCGTGTACGGTATACACATCAAAATGGTATAAGCCACACAAGATATGATCCTCACACACACACAAACAGTTGCCAGCATTAGGATTAGAAAACCTGCCTATCTAGGTATTCCTAATATTCTACACAGTTATGACATGTGCCACAGAGCTTGTACATGTCCATCTCCTCCAAAGGTATTTCTAAGGTGGATGACATCAACAGGTCTACTAAATTGGAGTGAAGGGAAGTGTATAGGGTAGTACACAGGTCAAAAATGGTAGGAGCCAGACAGTACATGATACACACACACACACACACACACACACACACACACACACACACACACACACACACACACACACACACTTGCCAGTATTGGGATTAGAACTTCTGCTTATTTAGGTATGTCTACTATAGTGTTACGCAGTTACTGCATGCGCTACAGAGCTTATGAGACTTTGACATGGCCAAAGCTGCTGATAACTGCACAGCTGTGGTACAGTATTACAGGTGGCAGGCAGTCTGCCTTCTGTTCCACCCATACTTCATGCTAGTTCTGTCTTGCACTTCAACTAGCATTATGGCTTGGCACTTCACCAAGTTATTGTATCAAGAAGTGTGGCACACATGTGAGCCATCAGCAGTACTCGTTCATCACAGATGTCACTCCGGTACTTACTTGTTATATCCACCAGTCCTGACATGTTTGAAGGGTGGTTATCTGTGCTTTCACCCATTAACCTGGTGCACTTGTCCATTCAGGGGCACTGTTGCAACTGCTGCATGTACACAGACAACCCTCCCCTCTAAACTCCAAACACTCAGACCTGTGAGGGTTACCCATATATCACCCAATGTGGACATATGCACTCTCCAGCAAAGACTGGACTAGCAGATCAAGAGGATAAGATCAAAACCTGCACCACACCATGTGGAACATGTAGCTCACCGTGACACCCACTTTGACAGCCATGGCATACAGTGAAAAGCCACACACCCATCTTCCCAAAGGCACTCAATGGACATCTACCCAAACAGCACAGACCAGCAAGGCAGACACCCACTCAGACACAGCGACATGGCACATGCCAAGGGACACATATTTAACCTACACAATGTGCGCCCAACCTAAGCCCCTAAGACTAACCATCTTGCACAAAACAATGATCATGGGTAACTCAATACTGAGGCACACACATCCCACTCACTAAGATATGGAGCAGGTAACAGCCAAATATCAATCACATGCCAGCATCTAACACATGATACAGCCAGCCATGTCACTCCACAACAACAAGTATCACTTCATATCCATGTGAGTGTGAATGACTTGGGACACACCTCCCTGGACTACATGACAGAAGTCATGGTTGAACTCTCTGATTATGTGGTCCAGGCAGGTGTGACAGTAGCCCTGGGCAGTGTACCGCTATCACCCAGAATGATGGTGCGGTACTATCAACAGATGGTTGACTGCAACATTGGCTTACATGTTATGTGTCATTCTCAGGGGATCCAGAACCTCTCTGCTTGGGATGACATGACTGACAGAACCCAATGACTTGCCATGGATGTCATTCATCTGTCACCGCTGGGTTGCCAGATACTGGCTAAGTGTCTTGCCACCCCTATGGTGCCTTATTAGGCACTGTTCCTAATGTTACTACCACCATAACAGCTACACATGTATGCAATCTGAGGGTCATGCTGCTCAACAGTGGACATCTAACTGTCAGGATGCAGTCACTCATAGCAGTCGTTGGAGTGGAGGACACATGTCTGCTGTAATGGAGAGGTGGTACGCAGCAGCAGACAGCAGACCTGCAGCATTAGGCTATGACGCATTCCACAGCTGTCAGCCCCCAAACATGGACCACACCATGCCTCCACAGGTGGTGTCTCCATATTCATCATGGATAGGAACATCTCCAGAATAGTATCCCATCATAATGCATTGGAGATACTTCCGGTACAACTGCCTTGGGGTAATAGTGGAATCCAGACCATAGCTCACTATGGGTCCACATCTATGTCCCTAGACTGTCAATGCACATTCCTCAACACCCTGCCATCTATGATGGTCCAACACAACACTGATATAGTATGAGTTTTCAACTACCCCTCCATTACCTGGGGAATGTAGCCAAGTGCCAGTACAGTGGCCTAACACTTCTGGGATTCATAATTTCCATTGCCCTAGACCAGCTCATACTGACCCCTGGTAGAGGATGCAACAACCTTGACCTGTGTTGACTACTTAAAAATGGGGCCATTGCTCATCCACAGATGTCAATCCCTGCATGGTGTGATTTACACAGGCTGTAATCAACATGGAACTCAACATGTCAGCCACCCACCCCCACAAAGATAACCACCTGATAACACCTCTCCAAAGCTGACTTTGCAGCCATGAAAACAGGGGTAGATGTCTTCACTGCACCCATGGCAATGGGAAGTAGCTGCATGACTGTGGAATCATACACATAGGCACCATACAAACATCTACATGAATGCATGGTATTAGCCAGAGCCAACAGAACCCAGACACTGTCCTCCAAACACTGGGAGACAATGTGATGTTTGCCTGCCATTACTAAAGTGTACAACAGAAGGAGGACACTGTTGCAAGGAAAGGTGGTGTCCCATGACTGTTGGACTCCCTTATTAGACTCAAACACAAATTTGGATCCCTCATGGAATCCCCAACAGGCATCTATGGCAGCAGAGATGCAGCAGACACTGGTGACAGTCACAACAGCCTTTGATAATTACATCAACGACCTCCACACCATTAAACACAAGTGCTGCAAGTTACTGCACAAAGCTAATACATATCCTAAAACAACAGATATTGGCCACAGTCTTGGCAATACATTCAATTCCAGCTTTACCCCTCTCTCCCCCCCACAAGTGAAGTGCTGAGTGAATGTGTTCTCACATGCTGTATCCCATTTCTGTTCTAGGCATCTGTGTGTCACCAGGATGTGGCCCTGCAGCAAGGCCACAGGGTATGGCAGTGTGGTGACACATCCACCATGTCATAGGCAGGGTACAGTATATGCATGGTAATCCCCAGTCTGTAACACAGTGATTGCATATGCCTCACAGATTATAGGGCTGAGGGTTGTACATAGGTATATGTTGATGTACAACATCTGTTGTAGAATGGAGAATGATACATGTTCTGGTTTGGACACACTTCCGATTGCTAATAACCACAGCCACATGGGATATTCATCAGCCAAACATACTGGGATTACTATTCACAGACACACACGCGCACACACACACACGCACACACACACACACACACACACACACACACACACACACACACACACACACTTGCCAGTACTGAGATACATAGGTTCATTGTTTCATAAGTGTATAGTAGGTGAATGGGCCTGAAGGCTCTACAAGGCTAGCCCAAGGGAATACCCTGGCATCAGGCCACATGACAATAGTCCCCAGTGTGGCTCAGGAGTATAGTCACTGGAGTGGTCCCCAGGGGTGGGTATTGTATTCCCCATCCACTCATCCAGATTTCTATTGTGGGTGGCCAGTGATGTGCACTGCATCCTATGTATGTGATCTATATTCCATAACATGGACAGTGTCTGGGTTGTGCACATGTCCCACATGCATGTTCTTTGACGTGTAGAAGTGTGCTTGAGGTCTCTGGGGCATGTTGTGTGGACAGATTGGTATCTTCTGATGTAGCATTCCTGACTTCATTTGGTGAGACCTGGCTATATAACTGAGGTAGTGATTGCACCTATACTGACAGTATGATACAGGTATTTAGTGGAGTTAGTGGCATCTGTCCATACAGGGCATGTGTATAAGGCATGGTATTCCGTTTGTGAGGTACATTTTCAGACTCTACAGTTGTTGCAGGCTTCCAGTGGGGAACATGGCAAAAGGGCCACTGTACACATTCATTGGGCTACTGAGGGATGGAATAGGGTGCCATGTCCTTTTACTTGCTGGATAACACACAGTCAGGAGATGTAACACATCAAAGTACTTTCTGATGTCAGCGGCACTGTTGTGGTCAACAGGCATGTAGTCCACTGCAATCACACGGTGGGTACTATCTGTGAGACAATATGTAGGGGAACTACCGATATAGTGGTTGTTGCCTAGCCAAGTGTGTTTGTGTATGATACGTGGGTGGAGAGTGGTGTCTGAGTATTAAAAGGGTTGCCTATATTGTTCACTAATCCATACTGTCACATAGTCATTGCACATGGCACTAGACATTTAGGGTTGTGGATTGTCTACACCAACCTCTATGGTGTTTGACAACTGTTGGCCTTGTAATGTGGACATTGTGACATATACTAGGTCCTCAACATAATAATTTAGCAAACCCACCCCCCCAATAGATCCTGTTATTACACAACCACACTGACTACCACACAGGATACTGATGACAGGCATACACACACTTGCCAGTACTGAGTTTCAATCCCCTACCTAGCTATGTATTGCTACTACAGTGTACCATATTTATCGCACATGCCACGAAGCTTATAGGGTGGATGTTGTCCCAAGGTACTTTTAAGGTGAGGAGTGTGAAGGCTGCCAGCCTAGCCAGATAGAATTGTGCAGATAATTCTATCATTTGGAAATATGAATGTAATCTACAGGCTTGTTGTCTTAAATGTAAAGTAATACTGTTACATGTGTAACTGGAAATAAATATGACAACAGTACATGGTACTGACCAAAGTAAAGCCTGTGGTGACCCTTTGAAGTGGACAGTGGTCCCGAAAAGTCTAGATGAAGAAATTATTTCTATTGTTTTAACCAAGAGTTAAATTGCTAGATTTAAACATGCAAATGTATTTTTATTGCTCTGTTCCTGACCAGCTGCAAGATAACAAAAGGGAGATGTTAAGAATGTAAATGTAGTTGATGTGTAGCCTGGGAACACCAGGAAAGTATAAAAAGATGATGTAATGTTTATCAGAACTGCAATAGCAATTTAATCAGAGAGAATCAGAAGGCATTAAGCATTTTTGTTTTGATCATCCAACTCATCAGCACTCTGCCTGTTGTCTTATGTAAGTTATCTTAGACTTGTGTTTTCTTTTAGATTAGCTAGGAACTATAATTAGGCTAAGTGTTTTTCTTTGATATCAGAACTGTACTACTGATTTATTTTAAGTATTTCTGTGTGATCTCTGAAGTCTTTTGACTTGCACTGTTTAGTAGAAAGTATTGCTTTGTGGTTTTAATTATTTATTATTAAATACTTTAAAACCTTTTTAACTATGTCTGGTTTGTGTAGAGATAACTTAAGCTTTTAAGAGTAATTGCATGCCTTTGGTAAAACTGTACAAGGCCACTCTAACAGCTTTAGCCCTAGGCTATACTACCAATTGGATAATAATATTGCACAGTAATAATTGGACACCCTTTTAAGGGCTTTTGAGTAGCTAAGTATTAGTGGGTGGTGGCAAGTGGAACTATCATATAGTCTGGGAGAAAGGGGCACAGCTGGAGAACTTGTGCCAATCTTCCCCAGAAGTGCCTATGTGGTTGTATAAACTGTTATCTCAAAGTGTGTGCATGTCAGCTACTTGGGCAGGGACACGAAGCACTGGTTGGACAGAGAGGGTGCTAGAGGTTTTAGCTTGCCCACTAGGCTGAGATCTGGACCCTATAGCTCTGCCAGTGGGGAGTCTTATTGGGGACTTGGAGAGCAAGGAAGTGACCAGCCCCGGACTGGCTGTGATCTCTGTGTGCTGTTAAGGGAAATTGCACTTTCCTGTGTGTATTTGTTATCCTTTCCTCTCATATATGAGATGCCCTCTCTGGTGTTAGTAGTGTGGATTGAGGCTTCTTGATTGCTGGGCCAGGGCACGGGCATCAAAAGGAGCATCACCAGCTCTTGTAAATACTGGCATTGGGTGATGTAGAGGGTGAGAGATTACACAAAATATTTTACCCTACACACACACATTTACATTTGCCAGGGGTGAGGTTCAAACCTCTATCTAACTATCTTTTCGCACCATTATGTTATGCATTTACCACATGCATCACTGACGTTACATGGTTTAGGGTTGCCAACAGGTACTTCTAAGGTGGATGATATCTGCAGGTCTGCTAAAGTCAGGCACTGAGATGTGTACTAGATGTAAATGGGGTCAAAATATTTGAGGTAAGGACATACATATGTAGACATATATACACACACAAACACTTGCCAGGAATAAGATTCAAACCCCTACCTATCTAGTTATTGCTACTACACTGCTCTGCATATATCACACGCACCATGGACTTTACATGCTGGAGAGCTGTGCAAAGGTATCTTTGAAGGTGAGTGACATCAGCAGCTGTGCTAAAAGAGGGGTAAGGGAAGTGTTGTAAGTGTGAATGACCACAAAATCAGGTCTCTACAAGGATACACACACTCTCTCACACAGACACTCACATTTACACAGTTGCCAGGATCGGAATTGGAACCCCTACCTAACTAGTTAGCTACACTATAGTATTACGCAGTTATCACAAGTGCTACGGGGCTTATATGTTGGAGAGCTGTCCAAAGATATCTTTGAAGGTGAGTGACATCAACAGCAGTGCTGAAGGAGGCATAAGGGAGGTTTAGTGAGTGCGAATGGCCTCAACCATATTCATCTAGAAACACACACACACACACACACACACACACACACACACACACACACACACACACACACACACACACACACACACACAAAACTTTACATTTGACAGGACTGAGATTACAACTGCTACATGGATATCTATTTGTACTGTAGTGTTACACAGTTATCACAAACACCACTGACACTATAGGGCTGAGGGCTAACCAAAGGTATTCCTACAGTGAATGACATCAGCACATCATGTGATATAGGCCAATGGGATGTGTAGTGGGTGGGACAGGCCTCATAATGGGATTCTCTCTGTCGCTGTCTGTCTTTCTCTTCCCCATGTCTGTGCATGTATGTTTGACATATTATATTATGTTGGCCTTAGATATGTGTGTGTATTCCTGTCCAATGTGTGTGTGTGAAGTTTCAATGGTGTACAGTTTGGTGTGTGTGCACAGACAGCTGTGAATAACCGATATCTGTAGTCCACTGTGTTTTGAGACATGGGCTTCATTTCTCTAAGTGTAGGAGCATGCCCAGTATGACCTTCTATATTGAGTGTGTGCATCCATTCCAGGGAGGGTTGGACTCCAGTTCAGGGTTTTGTGCTGCAGCTACACCTAGCAAACTGTTTCTGCAGGATATCTGTAGGTAGGTTGCCAATATGGAGACACAATGGGGTTAACATACTGGGGATACTGTAACTCTTGCTGTCTGTGCTGCTTGTGTGACATGTTTGGTTGTAGCATAGATATTCTGACATATGTACTGTTTTACACTGTGATGTGTCATGTCATCAACTACTGACAGTTATCATTCTTTGCTCAGTTATTTACCGGGAAATACAAGATGAATGAAGCTGAGACCAATATTCTGAGGCATATAGAGTACACATTCTGGCACATACCTGCCATTGTGGAGGGGTAGCTACAGACAATAGACTGCTGGTTCTGTGTAAATGGTGTAGCACCTTGTTAGTATGCTGGCTGGGGTTCCCTTCCTTGTGCTTTTCTTAACTTCACGGAATGGCCATATCCTGTTGGGGCCATACCTCTCAGCTGTACAGATACACCCAGGTAATCCAGAGGCAGGACTCATATAGCTGGTCAGTTTACCTTCACATTGTGGTTTACAAGTGGTTTTGTGGCTATTAATTCATGGGTTTGCAGTCGGGAGTAGTATGGGTGGACATTAGAGTTTCAGACTTCACACACTCCATGATATCCATGCTTCTACACCCCCCCCCGTTATTCCTTCCTCCACCTAACATGATGTAAGAAATATCTCAGAGGTATGCCTATAGTTGGGCCTTTATCCCAGTAGTATGTATGGCCTAATCCACAGTCCTTGCAGTAGGACATGGGGAGGCATGCTACTGGCATTTGTCAGCATGATCTTGCATTTGTTTTCTGTTTACTGTGTTAGGTTGTTAGTTGGAACCCCCTGACATTCCATACATTGGCACTATGGGTGAGGCATGGGCTTTTGCCAGAGGACTGTAGGCCATTTGAGAGTGCTGCAGGCCACCTGTTACTGCATTTCTACATGGGATTGTGGGGGGGGGTGCACACCTGCAGACTTTGACATTTGAAATGACTGTACTGGTATTTCGGTTACTCTGTTGGCTTCCATTTCATATTGTATTATAACCTATCATGCAGACAGGAGGCATAACAGTAGAGTACACATGTTAGATCTTAATGGCATATATTTCAGTTTCAGACTTCTTACCCTTCAGAACTAGAATGCAACTGTCAGACCTGTTGTAGTATGTCTGTGTAGGTCTGGTGGGGGGCTGTTCACCATTGCCATAATTTGGGGGCCTTAGCCTGGCCTTTCTTCATGGTCATCTACACCTGTCCTGTTGGGTGGTGGATATGTGATATGTGACCCTCATTGACATCCATGTGTGTGACTTATTGACACCCACAGTTCTTTGGGCCATTACATGTACTGCGGTGGGGGTTGTCACCTTGTGTAGTGCTGCCTAGTATGTTGACATCAGTATTTGTTATGAATTGCCTGCTGTCCCATATAGCTGTCTGCTGCTGTCCCATTCAGCCACCCAATTCCCTTGCATGCTTGCATCCTTATCATACATATAAGTATGAGAACATACTACTCCATTCAGTAATTGATAGGAATAGTGACTTACCTTGTTGCTGGGCCAGTGTTGAGAACAGTGCTGGAGGGCTGACTATGTTGGACATACACAGTACACTCCCTGTACATGGTAGAGTTCAGGTAGTGTCATGTTTGGCATCCCTTTTACTGTATGTGCAAGTCGGAGAGAGGTATCAGTCCCTGGATCCCTACAGTGTCACTGTGTGTGCTATGCACTGCCTCTTTGCCAAGGCCTGGGCATACTGTGCATGCCTTCTTCTGCCTACAGGGGTAGGCTCAGGATGTTCCTCCTCCGAGTCCCTCTGTGCCTGTGCTGGCCTTGGCAATGGCGAGGGGCTGTGTGGCCCTGCCTAGTTGTGTAGCATGGCACATACTATGAACATTTGTGTACACGTAGTTGGAGAGTACTGTAAGGCTCCACCAGATATGTCAAGGCAGTGGAACCGTGACTTCAGCATCCCAAACACACACTCTACAATGATCCTGGTTTGTGCATGTGCCTCATTATGATGTTCTTGTTCAGGTGTGTGTGCATTTCTGATAGGTGTCATCAGCCATGGCTCCAGTGCATAGCCAGCATCCCCCACTAGATGGACATATGGGATGTACCCCCTGGCAAATTCCTGATACAGCTGTGAGCAATGCCAGATGTGGGAGTCATGATAGCTTCCAGGACTGCAAGCACACACATTCATGATAATGCCCTGGGCATCGCACATGACCTGACAGTTGATGAAGGGTAAGCCCTTGCAGTTTATGTAGACCCTGCCCAGCTCACCGGGTTGTGCTTTGATGTGGATGTGCATGCAGTCTACAGCACCGACTATGACTGAATACTGCTATATGGTGTAAGAGATGCATACATGTGGTCAGTGCCTCATGGGCTTTGGGGAATATATGTGCTCATTGGCATGTTGTGTCATGGCATCCTGGAACTGGTGGAGTACCCTGGATACTGATGCCTGTGAGACCCCCATGATATCCCCAATTGGTCTTTGGAAGGTACCTGTGGCTAGTATTCTTAAGCCTACACATACCTTCATATCCACTGGGATGGGTTCCCCTCTATAAGTTCTGTGTGTAAGGCGTGGCTGCCACAGCTCAACGATTTGCTGTAGAATGTCCCTGTCCACCCTATAGTGCTCTACTATCTCCAGCTCATGTAGGCCCTGGTAGGCTACCCTGGGTCTGTACACTCTTCTTCTCTTCCTCACCATGGGTTGGTTGTCAGCACTCTCCTCCTCACCACCCTCAGTCTCTAGCACATATTGATGGAGTAAAGCAGCAGCAGCCTCTAACATTTTTCATTAGCTTTGCCAGTTAAAAATCCCCCATCTGTGTACACTGGTGGTGTAGAGTGTGATGACCGTGCCCTGGCCCAGCAATCCAGGAGCCTCAATCCTCACCACTAACACCAGGGAGGTCGTCTCCTAGAAGAGGAAAGGATAACTAATACACACAGTAAAGTACAATTTCCCTTAAGTGCACACAGAGATCACAGTCAGTCTGGGGCTGGTTGCTCCCTTGCTCTCCAGGTCCCCAATAAGACTCCCCACTGGCACAGCTGGGTCCAGATCTCAGCCTAGCTGGCAAGCTAAGCTCCAGTACCCTTTCTGTCCAACCAGTGCTTCATGTCCCTGCCCAGGTAGCTGACACACACCCACACTTTGAGATAAGTATTTATACAACTTCACAGACACTCCTGGGAAAGGCTGACACAGATTCTCTAGCTGTGCCCCTTTACCGAGACTATACAGTAGTAATTTCTGCCACCGCCAGTTTGTATTATCAGCTACCAAAAGGCCCTTGAAAGGGTGTCCAATTATTACTGTGCAATATTATTATCCAATTGGTAATGTGACTATTCAGTCTAAGGCTTATTAGAGTGGCCTATTACGATAACCTCTATAAATATGCACTGTACTCTAGAGCCTATCTCTACACAAACCAGCCACAGGTAAAGTTTTTTAAAATAATTAATAATAAATAATTAAGACACAAGACAATACTACTACACCACAGAGATATCTAAGAGTTCAGAGATCACACAGAAACTTAAAACAATACAGTCGGACAGGTCTGATGTCAAAGAAAAACACTTAATCTAACTTTCTAATCTTTAGCTAATCTTAAGAGAAAACACAGTGCTATAATCCTACTTACATACATAAAGAGCATAAGCAGCACATGGGTTGATGGTCCAAGACAAATGCCTTCAGTCTCTCTCTCAACAATAGTTTTTAAAACACTAACAAACATCTCTGCTAAGGCCCTCCCAAATTACATCATTTTGACACTTAGGTTTTCCAGTATTCACATTACATCATCTTGACACTTAGTCTGGAGTTCCCAGGCAAACAAACTGCATTATTTAGCAAGCTAACACCTGCTCAGGAAACTACAACAATAAAAGACATTTCACATGTATACTCTAACAATTATTCCTTAAGTTAAGACAATAGAAAGAATGTGTTCAACTAGCCACTTCAGCACCATTTTTTAGATAATTGTACCTTCAAAGAACATTTGAAATGCTTGGCTTGGTTTTCCTTACAGCAGATGGCAATGTTGCAACAATCTTGAAGTTCATATTTTACAGTGTTTTCTTTCATTTAAAAACACAAGCCTGTATTTTACATTTATTTATACAAATGATAAGCGTTATGTAGCAAATTCTATTTGACTAGGCTGGCAGCCTTTGCCCATCTTTCCCCAATCTTCATATAGAGTTTGTAGTAAAAACTAGTCTATAGGGTGTTTGCATAGTTTATATTACTGTGCTGGGCTGCTGCATGTGTAATTGGCTGATTCTGATACATTCCACCTGCCAGCTGTGCTAATTCTCCATGATTGCCTTCCTAGTGTTGTTTCCCATTCCCAGTTCCTCCTTATTTAAGCCCCGATGCATGCAGCGCATACCCAGTGCTCATATGTAAACAGTGCTGCCATTTCCTCTTTTTTTTTGGTTTATATTCTGGTGCACTGCACGCGCACCCATTTAGGTTATATACACAGTGCTCAGGCACATCTGACACACTGCCTTCCTTAGCTGTGCTTAGCTAAGGGCAGACACGGATCACAGAGCTCCAATGAGCTTACAGCAAGCATGACACACCCCTTTATGAATTCATCCAGTTCTTAGACTTGTACTGTTGTATTGCTGCACTTACACGGTTAGGTACAAGTTGACACTTTGAAGAAATCTCTGATTCAGTATAACTCCCCTCATTTACATACCCCAGTGTGTAAGTCATTAGTTACTGCACTTAAATGGACCCTTTCCCCTTAACAACCAGTGCTCCCTGGTATTGTTTGCATTATACATGCCACTGACTATAATGGCAAAATGCAGATTTAAGTTAAAATTGACTTTTCTCTCTTTATTTTTTTAATTTCATCACGATCCCATTTGCGCACCACTGCCCTAAGCTTAAATGGCTGTGATCGGCCAAAAAAAAAAGTTTAATTTAAAAAAAAACTGTTATTAATGCCAATGGCCTTATACTTAGCTATTGGCATGTATGCTTGACTGTAATACATGCTTTCCATGAGCTGTCCTGCCTCCGTTTGTTCAGATGCAGAAATGTATTCACTTACTAACTGAATACATTTCTGCTCTAACACTGTTCCTGCACGGAGTCCTGCCAGCTTTGTGGATCGCAAAATCACCTCATTTGCATGTTTTTTTCCAGCAGATGAGATGATTTGCATACCACATGGCTTTCCATGCAGGAACAGTGTAGGGCCACTCGTGCACGTGAAAACGGCACTTTCATGGATCGCTCGGTGGCCATTTTCCATGCAGGAGCTACACTGTTCCTGCACAGAAATCAGCCATTCGTGAATCCCGGGGAGTGTCTTGCATACAGACAGGCATAAAGTCATAAAATATCAGGATCTGTAGGCAGAAACAAGAGGAATGTGGAATAAAGATACCCAGACAGTTCCAACAGTAGAAGGAGCAATGGGTCTTATAAAAAAGAATCCACAAATATATTTAGATATGTTACTGATACATGTAGCTCTGTACGATTTGCAGAAGGAGTTGTTAGTAGGCCCACTGCAGATGCTGTGAAGAGCACTTCTGGCTGACATCAAAGATTGAAACAATACTAATTTCATGAACTTAAATCAAACTTTGACTTAGGAATGAGGTCCATTCCCATCATGGTATCAGAAACCCAAAAGATTTGTAGCAGTTAAAAAAAATGGGTACCAGTACACTCAGCAGGATACTCTGCCCTTGTGAAGAGAAAAAATGTGAAAAAAATGACAAATTCTTTCTTGGCTCCTAGTATGTCTAAAACTTTAGTCTCTTCAGTGCAGCATTGTCTCTTTGTCCCTCTCAAAACTTAAATGTATTACAAAATTATCAGACATTCTGCTCATAGTCAGGAATAAATCAAATTTCTGAATTCACAGCTGCTAGTTTTCAGGCAGATACTCTTGAAGGAAGAGGTTACAAGTCAGTTATAGTTAAACCACTAAATAAATGGAAAACAAACATATTTTCAATTACTTTCAACACTTCAGACTTCTTTAAATGAACACACATAATTTCCTTCACTTCTTTTAACATGGGCATTGTCAAATGTTTCTTTCACTTGTGACACCATGTAACATTTCAATATTCAGGATGGCCTAAATAATTAGATGGAAGCCAGTTGCATGTGGCCAGCTTTATTGCATATAATTTAGACTATGCAGTGGCATAGGATACCAGACCACATGACACACATTTTGAACTCTGACACAGGTGACAGGCACTATACTCAAAACTATACACCTGTGTTACATTAGCCATTTAATTCTGGTTAAACTAATGCCATTAGCCTATACTTTTTATCTCAAATGGTGAGGCCGGGACCATTTCCAGGGGAGGCCCGAACAAGTCTGAAAATGTTGTGTAGTTGAGACATTAAGTATTCAGCATGGCCTTTATGTAGGATCAGCCTAAAGGCATAATGACATCAGTCCATAAATGTGTGCCTTTGATTAAGAATCTGTAGTAAAAGAATGTTGTACTAAGCCAAATCTTGGTTAATGCAGGGGAGTGTGTGTGTGTCTCTGCTGCATGTGTATTTTGGGGAGTGTATGTAGCCTACGCCAGTGCCTTACTTTCTTAACAATTTTTTAATGTGATGACTACCTTATCTTCATCTGTAAGGAGCAGTAGATAGCTCATTTGGCATCCTAGTCAGTTCCCCTGACTGAATCGCCTACAACCCAAAGCTGATGTGCTACAAAGGAAAGTCTTCCACGCTGTACCTTACTACAAATATAACAACCATCTTTCTGCAGTTACCACACCCACTTGCATTCTGCCACAATGGTGAGTGTACTATCAGCATTTATTTATGAAGGAGCAATGTTCTCCTGGATAAATAAGAGGATACCAGTTTTACACCTGTATAACGTTAGCACCTGCTGATCGTGCCCATAACAGCTTGTGCAGAGGGCAATTGCCTCCTTTACTTTACCTTAGTTATTGTATTGTTTCTGCACATATAATTCTACAGATTTCCCTAGATTCAGTCAGGTTACACAAGTATGAGTTATTCTTTGTCAGTTTTTGAAGATCGAAAAAAAAAAACTAACATTATTTATGTATTTATTTATTTGTTTATTTATTAATTACATTTGATATCAAGGTAGGTGGGGTGGACCACAGAGCCCTTTAAGCCATGATCCATGTCCGTAACGCAACAATTATAGCAACAGTGCAAAACAGAACAGTGTAACAAATAGCAAAATATTCAAGAACTTGAAAAAACCCACCAAAAATGTATATATATTTTTTTTGCAGGGGACAATCCCCCACAACTTACATATACCAACTGAAAGTGCTCTGCCAGCTTGTATAATCCAAGTAATTGCAGTAACAGGAACCACGATATAAAAAAAATGGAGAAAAGACGATCAGACCAACCTGCCTCAGTGAAGTGTAGGTATGTCAATTATATATTTATATCCATGCAACTGTAATTTATTTATTTATTTACATTTCTTAACCAGGGTAGAAAACCAACACAAACTGATCTATTTCAGATTTAGTCCAGGGAAAAATAAGTAGCAACATGCAGTTAAAGGAAACAAAAGTATCTCTAAAACATATAGAATGCATTAAATGTGTGCACAACAAACACAGAGACACGAGTTGATTATCAGCAACAATTACCAATGATACAAACTGCAAACTTAGAAAAGTAACATTCTTACAATAGTCATGAAATCAAGAAACTGACAGTTAAAGTTATTAGAGATGAGAGCTGAGGGTAAATCAAGATGTGAGAAGGAGGAATGATGAACATAATCAAATACAAACTTGAATGCAAACTAAGGTGAGATACATACTTAGAAATGATGTAGTATAAGGGAGTACAATTTTATTGGGTTTCAATGAAAACATGATGGTTGGGAAGAATGTTCTCAAACTACTGAGCTGATTGGTACAGAAGGCTGTGGGTTCTGTTCCCACACCAGGTAGACTGATTGCTGATACTGTGGTGCACAGGGAGGGGGCTGCTGTACTCCTGAGTGAGCCATCCTTCAGATAAGATATTAAACTGAGGCCCCATCTGTTTAAGTTGGTGGTAGCTCAGGTGGATGTAAAATATCCCATGCACCTTTCAAAAAGAGCAGAGAAAGTTCCCTGATACCCTGGTCAAATTTTCCCTAGTAGTACAAATACCACTTTAGGTCTCCCCTGAAAAGAAGCTACTAGTCTAGGTGGACTAACCTGGTTAACAAAGGATAAATAAAATAAAATAAAGTAAATAAATTAATATTAGGCTCAGGCTATTGTCTATTAAGGCAACATTTGTACCTCACTAGACTGGATAGTTTATAGGAGGACCAAACTATAGTACCTATATCTGTGTTATTGGACTGTTTTATGCTTCATATTGTATCAACCTTATATTATTCTGAGTGATGATATTTTATTCTATGTACCTATGCTGCTTTCCATTTTTTTATGTATTTATTTTATTTTAATATGTTGCATTAGATATGTCTTTTTTCTTTCAGTCTATTTGTCAAGTTTCTTCCAGTCTGTCAAGCTTATGTTAAAACTTCTGGGGTTTTTCTCTCTGGAATCCCTTTGGTAGGTGGGTACTGCCCATTATGGCCAAATTAATCAATTACATATAACTAAATAAACAGACTGACAAATAAATAAAAAAATAAACTGAGATCTTGCTATGGGCAAAATGGTGCAAAGTAGATAAAATAGTGTAATAACATATAGTACGTAAAGCACATTATCAAACTAGAATGCTATTAAACTTAATGTGATTTCTGTTTTCCTCACAGCATACTATTCACTCACTTTTTATAGGAATGGATTCCTGCCAAATGTCTCCACAATTGTTTTTTCTTACATAGCTTATGCATTGTCCAAGTACTGGGCCACACTCCATTCACCCTTGTAAAGCTTGAGCTCACTTCCCTCCATTTCCCTTCCCCCAGTCCATCCATATACTTACCTTACCCCTACCTACCATTTCAACCACCAGTCACAAACCTCTACCTTATGCCTCACTTTCCTGCCTTATACAACCACCTGCAACACATCATCTGCTTTCCTGCCCAATACTTTTATCTCTCCACCTCCCACATCACTCCACCCAATTATATTCCCCTTCACATATATCTGTTATCCCAACATTTCCTAGGACTCCCTCTTCAGTCTCACCAAACAGTAATAATTGTAAGTCTATTGATCTAAATACGTCTTATATATCAAAACCTAATCCTCCCTCTAAAATAAGTCTTATTCTCACTTATTACAACATGCTTATACAACAAGTTTCCCTCTTCATACTTGCTCATGTTACTTCATACCACACATGCCTCTACACTAATTATTTTCTGAGCTCCAAAACTCAAGCCACTAAAGGCAATAATACCTGCAGATCACTGTCTGTAGCCCATAACTTTTTCAGCATCTCCAGCATCCACGATTTCGAGCGCACTTACATAAAACACAAAAATATGGTTCAAAATATAGCCATTAAAACAAAACCAAATGTATCTCTCTATCCAGACACCCCTGACCAAACTGCAACTCTGTGGTTACACACATCCAAATCCTGGCCCAATAATTACAGCAGCTCCATAAACCAGTCCTTTAAATAGTTCTGTCCTAATTGTGTCAACCCGAAAGCAAATAATATTGGCCTAAAACTCATCAAGACTAACTTCATATGCATTTGTAATAAAGTAACAACATTGCACACATTCACATCCCAACAAAACCCTGACATCCTCATAATTACTGAAACATGGCTAAAACCCAACACTAAAGATACTGAAAGCCTACCACCTGGCTACAGTTTCCTCAGAGCTCACCACAAAATCAAGAAAGCAGGAGGTTTCACTATCATATACCCACATAACTTGCAACTCTCACTCCATCAGAATAGTCTGCCTCGATTTAGTAATGCAGAGATTATTATCTCCTTTCTAAAACTTAACCCACAGAAGACTCTATGTAATTATCCAATACTTCCCCTGGGAAATAATGTACATACTGTCAAAGAAATATTATCCCAAGTATCTTCCACAATCCCACTAGAAACCATTACCCTTGGTGATCTAAACATTGACAAATCCCAAACTGTATCTAAGAATCCTACTAAATCCCACTAGTACCACTAATCTTTAAGATTTTTACCCAACTGGTTGGCAGTCCTGCTATATATAGCAAATCCCCCATAAAGGCTTCAGTACTGGATTGGATACTCACAACTAATCTAACTAATATTCCAAACAACCAACGAACAAAAACAAAAAAATAAAATAAATAAAATAAAATAAAAAGCAACGCAGCCAGCAAATCCAAATAATTCCAGAAAAGGTTTATTAAAAACAGATACTCTCTCCTCTAGTGCCTTGGACAATAAGCCTTTGTTACAGTTAAAAAATATACCCACAATACTCACTTTTATACTAAAAAACATCAATTAACACAATTGAACACAATTATAGTAACAATCTCCAATTAAGTTCTCTGTTAAGACCCCTAGGGCATATTGTTCCAAATTTCAGAATAAAGACTGCTTCCTTATAAAGCAGCCGATTTTTTCAGAGACATACCAGGAAACATTTTCAACTTCTCCAAAATACTGCCTCTCAAACAGCTAGTGTTATCATGATGACATAAATCAAAATGTGTTGCTGGGGGACTTTCTATCTTTTTATTTTTAATGTACCTCAAAAGTTCTTGGAACCTAGTTCTAAAACTACATTTAGTTTCACCCACATAAAACAAATTACAATCAAATTTTAATACATAAACAACTCCTTCAGATATCATTCGGATTAAGCACATTATTATAAATAAGATGTAAAGTTTGCACAGTAAAACTACAAATTGAACAATGTCCACATGGTCTTAGTCCCAGATTGATAGGTTGCATTACTTGTATCTCTGAAGGTGGTGTAAAATGGGTATGTACAATCGTATCCCTAATGCTTCTGCTCCTTTTATAAGATACAGTAGGCCTTTGTGGCAGAAGTTCATAAAGATTTTTATCATGTAATAAATAATTCCAACAATACATAATAATATCCACCACCTGCTCAGTAAGTAAATTATATGTTGCCACACAAAATATTTTTGAACTAACACATTCACATTACTCTTAGTCCTTTTAATCAACCTCCAACAACTTCACATCAAGACCCAAGAAGCCATTACATCTATTGAAACCTGGCTAACAAACTCCCAGCTAATAATAAATCCTTAAAAGACCCTGTGAAGGCTGACAGCCTAGCCTGATAGAATTGTGCAGATAATTCTGTCATTTGTAAATATGACTGTAAACTACAGGCTTGTTGTCTTAAATGTAAAGAAATACTGTTACATGTGGAACTGGAAATAAATGTGACAACAGTGCACTCTACTGACCAAAGTAAAGCATGTGGTGACCCTTTGATGTAGACAGTGGTGCTGAGGGGTCTAGATGAAGAAATTCTTTCTATTGTTTTAACCAAGAGTTAAATTGCTAGATTTAAACATGCAAATGTATTTTTATTGCTCTGTTCCTGACCAGCTGCAAGATAACAAAAGGAAGATGTTAAAAATGTAAATGTAGTTAATGTGTAGCCTGGGAACTCCAGGAAGGGTGAAGAATGATGTAATGTTTATCAGAACTGCAGTTTCATTTTAAACAGAGAGAACCAGAGATTAGGAAGCATTTTTGTCATGATCATCCAACTCACAGCACTGTCTTGCTCATATCTAAGTTATCTTAGACTTGTGTTTTCTTTTAGAGATAGCTAGAAACTAGAAAGATTAGACTGTGTTTTTCTGTGATGTCAGAACTGTACTACTGAATTACTTTAAGTATTTTTGTGTGATCTCTGAACTATTTTGACTAGCACTGTGTAGTAGAAAGTATTGTCTTGTGGTTTTAATTATTTATTAAATATTTTAAAACATTTTAACTGTGGCTGGTTTGTGTAGAGATAAGTTAAGCTCTAGCATACATTGCATATTTATAGAGTTTACTGTCTAAGTCACTCCAAATAAGCCTTGACTAAGTCACACTTACCAATTGGATAATAATATTGCACAGTAATAACTGGACAACCTTTTAAGGGCCTTTGAGTACCTGATAAATATTAGGTGGGTGGTGGCAAGTGGTACTACCATATAGTCTGGATAAAAGGGGCACAGCTGGAGAACCTGTGCCAGCCTTCCCCAGGAGTGTCTGTGTGGTTGTATAAACTTATCTCAAAGTGTGTGTGTGTCAGCTACTTGGGCAGGGACACAAAGCACTAGTTGGACAGAGAGGGTGCTGGGGATTTTAGCTTGCCCAGCTGACTGAGATCTGGACCCTATAGCTGTGCCATTGGGGAGTCTTATTGGGGACCTGGAGAGCAAGGGAGTGACCAGCCTTGAAATGACTGTGATCCCTGTGTGCTGTTAAGGGAAATTGCACTTTACTGTGTGTATTTGTTATCCTTTCCTCATATATGAGACTCTGGTGTTAGTGGTGAGGATTGAGGCTCCTTGATTGCTGGGCCAGGGCACGGGCGTCACATTTGTGTTTGGCAGCGGTGAGATATCCACATCTCATATTAACTAATTGACAAATACTAATTGGCATGTAGTGGTTTGGGTAAAGTGAACCCTGTAGCTTGTGTACAGTGAGCTTTGAAGGTGTTTTGTACTCTAAATCAGACATGCAGTGAATACTCAGAGTTCAGATCACAATTGTTTTATTTCTTTTGTTAGCTTAGTTAGTCAGGGTGAGCAGGCAGCATGTCAGCAGAGGAGTATGGAAAGCTGACAAGGAGCCAGCTGGCGGAGAGGTGCCAGGCTAGGGGACTGGTGCATGGAAACCTGACTAAGGCAGACCTGATTGCAGCCTTGGTTACAGCTGCATCAGAAAACAGCAACCAGGAGGACAAACAGACTGGCAGTGGAGATATAATACCCTCAGAGAATGGACAGCTCAACCTTTCTGCAGTGGACTTAACAATCTAGCTGGAGCTAAAGAGACTTGAGTTGGAGGCCAGGGATGTGGAATTAAAAGCAAATGAGAGACTGTGATGTTTGCAGGCTGAGGAGAATGAGAAACTGTTATGTCTGCAAGCTGAGGAACAAGATAGGCAGGGGCAGCATGAGAAGGAGATGCTGACTCTTCACCAGAGTCATGGAGGTAATGGGGAAGGGAGTAACTGGACCCCAGAAGCACAAAAGGTCAGTAAATTTCTTCCGCAGTTTAAAGAGGGGGATAATTTTGATAGTTTCATTCATATGTTTGAGAGGGTATGTAAACAGTATGACTTTGACCAAGGGCTCTGGGTACGGTTCCTGACCCCCTTACTCCATGGTAAAGCTGTAACTGTTTTATATAAAATGTCGGATGTTGCATGTTTTCATTATACTGCTGTTAAGAAATGTCTTTTAGAACTGTTTATGCTAACACCTGAAATGTATAGGAAAAAGTTGTGAGCATAGATGCAAGGCAGATGAAAGTGCGTGTGAATATGTTGCTGAATTGAGCACTTATTTCCATAGGTGGGTGAGTGGATGTCAGGTCATCAATTTTGAAGGGCTGACAGACGTTTTGGTGAGGGAAAAAGCCCTTAGCACTTTGCCTGAGGACATGAGGATCTGGTTAGCTGATAGACAGTGTGCTACTTCAGATGAATTGGGGAAGAAGGGAGACCTATACCTGGCAAGCAGAGCAGCCCTGTACAGGAAGGGGACCCTCAGTACTGCTCATGCATCTTAAGGAACCCATAGTGGGCAGCACAGACTGCCGCAACAGAATCTGCCAGTTGCAGGGGAAGCCACTAGTCCAGATACATGTCCAGGAGCTAGGGTTAAATGTTCTGAATGCAACCAGTGGGGCCATGTGGCATACAGGTGTCCATGGAGGCAAGGTGGGGAACCAAAAGTGAGGGAACCAGTAAGTGGGAAAGACAAAATACTACTAGTAGGTTGTCTTGAGACAACAGGGGTACTAAACTACCATCCTGCAGATGTCCTGAGAGGGAAGGATTCAGATGAGGCAGTACCATGTGCTTATGCAGTTACACACAGTCAGGCTAGGAGACAAGCATGTGGGTCTGGTAGCCTGAGGGAGACGCAGACAGACTGCAAACTTGTAGCCAGGACTGGTGAGGTGGTTACTTCAGGGAGGGAGCTACTCTATAGCAGTAAAACTGAAGGTGAGCAACAGCTGCTTTGGGTACTGATGGTCCCTTGGACAGAGTGACTGCAAAGGCAGAGGTGAGTAGTAGTACCCAGGCTGACAGTGAGGCACCACTGTCAGAGGATGCCAGACGTCCTGTGGAAGGGGAGCTGGGAAGGGTTACAAGGAGAGAGAGTTGAGACAGGCTCAGCTCTCAGACCCTACATTGCAAGGCCTGATGCAGGTAGATAGGGAGGCACCTGATTCTCAAGAAAAGGGGGAAATTTGTATACTGGGACAAAGCATTACTATACAGAGAGTGGACCTCTGAGGGAGGGCTAGAAGGTGAGAGAGTACAGCAGTTGATAGTACTTACAGCCTACCATCTGGCGCTTCTATCATAGCCCATGAAATTCCCTTTGCAGGTCATATGGACATAAAATGTACAAAGAGGCATATTATGCAGAACTTCTTTTGGCCTGGAATTTCTAGAGATGTAACAGGGTACTGCAGGACCTGTGAGCAGTGCCAAAAGGTAGGCAAGGCAGGAGACAAGGTGAGAGCTCCTTTGATGCCTTTGCCTGTGATTGAGGAGCCATTTCAGAGGGTAGCTATGAATATTGTGGGTCCTCTGAGTACCCCAAGTTCCACAGGGGAAAAGTATATCCTAGTGGTAGTGGATTATGCTACACGATACCCTGAGGCAGTGGCTTTGTCCTCTATTGAAACAGAGAAGGTGGCAAATACTTTGTTAGAAACTTTCAGCAGGGTAGGTTTCCCAAAAGAAATACTGACTGACAGAGGTGTCAATTTCATGTCAGACCTGCTGGCTTGTCTGTGGAAGTCCTGTGGGGTGAAGCACATGAAGACCACCCCTACCATCGCCTGACTAATGGTCTTTCTGAGAGGTTAAACTCTACAATCAAGTCCATGCTATGGGCATTTGCAGATCAGTTTAAGAGGGAGTGGGACAAATATTTGCCCCATCTGTTGTTTGCTTACAGAGAAGTTCCCCAGGAATCCACAGGGTTTTCACCCTTTGAGATGCTGCATGGGCACAGGGTGAGAGGACCTCTAGATTTAATTTGAGATGAATGGGAAGGTGATTGCAAGTCTCACAAGGAGTCTGTTGTGGCATACATCCTAAACCTCAGACAAGGTTCAGGAAACTCATGGGCTTGGCCCAGGAGAACCTGGCAGAAGCCCAACAACAGAAAAAGGTGTGGTATGACAGGAATGCTCGAGCTAGAGAGTATGCTGTGGGTCAGCAGGTAATGGTTCTCATTCTTGTCAGACACAACAAGCTGCAAGCAGCTTGGGAGGGACCCTACAAGGTGGTAAGAAAGGTAAGTGATGTTAACTACATGGTGGAACTGCTAGGCAGACAGCAGGGGCACCAATTGTACCATGTTAACATGATGAAACCTTACCATGATAGAGAGGCCCTTGTGCTGAGCATTTGCAGTGGATTGCAGGAGGGATCTGAGGGAGATCTGGGGACTAATCTCCTCAGTGAGGCTCGGGCTGACACCTCAGTGGAAGGGGTAGCAATGTCCCAGCAGTTATTTCCTACCCAGGTTCGAGAAATCCGAGCAGTGTTGCAGGAACTTGGGGACATGTTCACTGCAAAACCAGAGTGCACCCACCTAGTGCAGCACCAGGTGGATACAGGACCCCAAAGGCCTATTAGACAGGCCCCTTATAGAGTGTCTGAGAGAGTCAGACAGACCCTGAGGGAGGAGGTACAGGAGATGTTGGAACTAGGGGTGATTCAAGAGTCCAACAGTCCCTGGGCCTCCCCAGTGGTGCTGGTGCCAAAGAAGGATGGCAGCACCAGGTTCTGTGTGGACTACAGGAAATTAAATAGTCACACAGAGTCAGATGCTTACCTTATGCCTAGGACAGATGAGGCCCTAGAGCAGCTGGGTGGGGCTAAGTATCTTACAACCATTGATCTTACCAAGGGTTACTGGCAGGTACCCTTGACTGCCAGTGCTAGAGAGAAGTCAGCCTTTGTAACTCCTTTTGGTTTGTATGAGTTCACAAAGATGCCCTTTGGGATGAAGAATGCCTCAGTGACTATTCAGAGGCTGATAGATTGTATCCTATCAGGAGCAGGAGGTTTGCCCTTTCTTACCTAGATGATATTGCCATCTACAGCCATTCCTGGTCAGAGGACCTTCAGCATGCCAGGGAGGTGCTGGGCAGACTACAGAGGGTAGGGTTGACTGTTAAGCCAAGCAAATTTCAGGTGGGTATGGCAGAGGTCTCCTACCTAGGACATAGAGTGGAGAGTGGTAAGATAAGACCAGAACCTGCCAAAGTGGAAGCCATTCAGGCATGGCCTGCATCTGTTACTAAAAAGCAGGTGAGGGCATTTTTAGGGACAGCAGGGTACGACAGAAATTTAGTCCCTAGTTATAGTACCATAGCTGCTCCCCTCACAGACCTGACAAGGAAGAACAGGCCAGATAAGGTAGGGCGGACCCCAGCATGTGAGCAGGCATTCCAGAAGCTTAAAAAAGCTTTGGGAGGACCCCTTGTGTTAGCCAGTCCAGATTACAGCAGATAATTTGTTGTGCAGGTGGATGCTTCAAACCATGGGGTGGGGGCTGTACTTAGCCAGATTTCTTCAGAGGGGGAAGAGCACCCAGTGGTTTATCTCAGTCATAGGCTCCAACCCAGGGAAGAATGCTGTGCAGCTGTAGAAAAGGAATGTCTAGCCATAGTGTGGGCACTGTAGAAACTTCAGCCTTATCTGTATGGAAGGAAATTCACTGTTATGACAGATCACAACCCCCTAATATGGTTAAATGGAGCCAGCCAGCAAAATGCCTAGTTGCTAACATGGAGCCTAGAGTTGCAAGCATATGATATGTCAGTGCAGCACTGCAGTGGGAGTAGCAATGCCAATGCACATGGGCTCTCAAGACAGGGAATGGGGTAAGGTATACTCAGATAGACCTAACCCTCTCAAGCAGTGTTTCTCAAGGGTCACTTGAAAAACTAGCTAGAGTTCTCGGGGAGGTGGGGGGGTGTGAAGGCTGCCAGCCTGGCCAGATAGAATTGTGCAGATAATTCTATCATTTGTAAATATGAATGTAAACTTCAGGCTTATTGTCTTAAATGTAAATAAATACTGTTATATGTGGAACTGGAAATAAATGTGACAACAGTGCACTCTACTGACCAAAGTAAAGCATGTGGTGACCCTTTGATGTAGACAGTGGTGCCAAAGGGTCTAGATGAAGAAATTCTTTCTATTGTTTTAACCAAGAGTTAAATTGCTAGATTTAAACATACAAATGCATTTTTATTGCTCTGCTCCTGATCAGCTGCAATCTAACAAAAGGGAGATGTTAAAAATGTAGCTGTAGTTAATGTGTAGCCTTGGAACTACCAGGAATGGTGAAGAATGCTGTAATGTTTAGCAGAACTGCAGTTTCAATTTAAACAGACAGAACCAGAGATAATGAAGCATTTTTGTCTTGATCATCCAACTCACAGCACTGTCTTGCTCATATGTAAGTTATCTTAGACTTGTGTTTTCTTTTAGAGATAGCTAGAAACTAGAAAGATTAGACTGTGTTTTTCTGTGATGTCAGAACTGTACTACTGAATTATTTTAAGTATTTCTGTGTGATCTCTGAACTCTTTTGACTAGCATTATGTAGTAGAAAGTATTGTCTTGTGGTTTTAATTATTTATTATTAAATATTTTAAAACCTTTTAACTGTGGCTGGTTTGTGTAGAGATAAGTTAAGCTCTAGAGTACATTGCATATTTATAGAGTTTACTGTCTAAGTCACTCCAAATAAGCCTTGACTGATTAGTCACACTTATCAATTGGATAATAATATTGCACAGTAATAATGGAGCACCTTTGTAAGGGCCTTTGAGTAGCTGATACATATTAGCTGGGTGGTGGCAAGGGTACTTCTGTATAGTCTGGGTTAAAAGGGGCACAGCTGGAGAACCTGTGCCAGCCTTCCCCAGGAGTGTCTGTGTGGTTTTATAAACTTATCTCAAAGTGTGTGTGTGTCAGCTACTTGGGCAGGGACATGAAGCACTGGTTGGACAGAGAGGGTGCTGGAGATTTTAGCTTGCCCAGCTGTCTGAGATCTGGATCCTATAGCTGTGCCAGTGGAGAGTCTTATTGGGGACCTGGAGAGCAAGGGAGCAACCAGGACCAGACTGACTCTGATCTCTGTGTGCCCTTAAGAAATTGCACTTTTCTGTGTGTATTTGTTATCCTTTCCTCATATATGAGACCTCTGGTGTTTGTGGTGAGGATTTAGGTTCCTTGATTGCTGGGCCAGAGCATGGGCATCACAGACCCAACTTATGCTCTTCCATCCTTCCAAAGCAGCAGTACCTACTCCCCCATTCTCTATATCTGCATCAGATAATACCCCTATCTCCCCATCACACAGACCAAATTACTAGGGGTCATTATTGACAATAATATGAAATTTGACAAACATATAGCTCATGCAATAACCAAAGTCAACAAAAAACTAGGTACTCTTTACAAATGTAAAAACTTCCTAACTATTAACAGTAAAGTTACTCTAGCTCATACCCATCTTCTCTTTACCTTACTGTAAGCTTCTCCTGTTCTAATTAATATAGGACAGGAGAATGATTTAAATAGGCTATCAGTATGCTACAACAAAATAGTAAAATTTGCCACAAACTCCTCCTACCGCACCCACCACTGTCAAGCTCTAAAACAACTTCCTGTCTGGAACTCCCTAACATCTTAGCACTAAACCAACTTCTTGTAGCTCACTAAATACTGTACCAATCTGACAAAACTCCAGCCTTACAAAACCTGATCACTGTACACTCCAATAACCGAGAACTTATATTCACTAACAAGGCACTAATCACAATCTCCAAAAGTCATTACAGCTCTGGTGACTCCCTGTATTCTAGCAACATTTCCAAGACTTGGAACTCTCTACCACTACAAATCAGGGTACAACTCAACAAAACCATCTTCAAAAAACAGCTTATTTACCTCCTAAACAACTCATGGACATGCAACTGCCTAGCACCTGGCTGACATATTTTAACACCTTTCCCCTACCCACTATCCAACCTCTTCCTTAAAACTCCCACAGATGCACTATATTTATTATCACACATTACTTACCAACTCACTGACACATATTCCCCACTATCCCATCTATACCCACTAATTCTCCCCTAGACTAAGTTAAATAGCTTTCCCTTAAAATGTCAATTTTTAGTTTTTTTCTTTCTTCTCTTATCTTTATTACATCTTCAAGATTATCTCTACTAAACATACTGTATGTAAAACAATCACACGTCACTACCTGCTATACTTTTAATTGTAGGTCTAAACCACTATGCTTATGTAAATATTTTATAAATCACGTTATCTGCTATATTTTATAACTGTATGTGTAAACCACAATGCTCATATAAATATCTTATCTTATGTATAGTATGTTAGTAATTGTTCCCTGAGCTTTTCTCCCAGGGCCTTCCCTGAAAATGGACAGATTTGTCCAGTCGGACCTCCCCAGTAAACAAATATAAATAAATAAATAAAATAAACCTGGTATTATCTCTTCCATATGATATTAGAACATCATGTTGGCCTAAAAACAAACAATTAATAGCTGCTTGAATAAATTCAGCTTCATATCCCCTTTGTTTATACATCTCACAAGTTCTAGTCAACTCTTGAAAAAGGGCATCATTATCATTGCACAACCTGATAATACGTAATAGTTCATTATAAGGTAAAGCTTTAATCAAATGGGGTGGGTGACAACTTTTACCATCTACATGGTGGTTGATATTATCAAATCTTCTATGAATTTTAATTCTAATTAACCCACCATTCTGACCCCATAGTTCTGCATCCAAAAAAGCAACCCTGTTCCCAACTTGTAAACCATCAAAAACCAGTCCAAATCTATTCTTGTGGAGTTCATAAAGGACTCCACTAAGGCCTGTCCTCCCTCACATAAAAAAACTAAATAATCTATAAAACGGTAGTATTGTATAACATATTGTTGAAAAAATCCATTTTATAGAGATACTCTACCTCAAATAGGCCCATGAATAAATTTGCATACATTTGGGCAAAAGACGCCCCCATAATTGTAGCTTTAATCTGATGATATAATTTACCATTAAACTGGAAAAAGTTATTGGTGAGGCAAAAATCAATTAATGTGTTAACGGACTATCTCCCAAAAATATCTAAGGGCTTCTATTCTATTCCAGTATTTAGTGCTTGTCCATTGAACATATTTAACTTTCTCCAAAAAATCGAAAGTGTCTTTTATATAAGAGGGTAGCTTTTCTACTGTTGGCAACAACTGATCATGTAACAAAATGCCCACATTATGCAAAAAATAATTAGAGGCTGATACAATAGGGTGACCCGGTGGGTCTACCAAACTTGTATGTACCTTAGGCAGGCAATAAAAACTCGCCATAATACAGCCCTCTATCAAAAATTTTGTATCAAGATCACTTTGGGAAAGATAACCCAAGCTATAGCCTCATTGTATTAAATCTTGAAAGTTAACAAGAGATGTTTCATATTCAGACCAGTCAACTTTCTGTATACTTCGTAATTATCAAGATTATCATAACACATTTTTAGGTACTGAGCATAATTCATTATCACAATTTTATTACATTTATCAGATGGCTTAAAATTTAAGTCTCTCCACTCACTCATTTGTTTAAGAGGCATCCATCCGTTCTTTGTTAAATTATACTTTACTTCATTTTTTTTCTTTTTGCTCATAAAATCTCTAAAGGCTCTTTTTAATGGAAAATTATCCATTGTGAAAAATTGTTGTATAGTCTCATTAGTAAAGGGAGGGATATATTTACTTTTAGATCAAAGGTACTTTTCTACACAATATTCATAGTATTTAAAAGGCAATATGCATTTCCCTCACCCCCCTCTTCACAAAATGAATTGCAAGAAAAAAAAAGTATCTGCACTTTCACATTCAGATTCATTACTTAATTAATTATATATAAAATCATTTGAAGAACCTGTATTAGCAAAATGCAATATCAAATGTAGCTTTCTACTAAAACGAAACATTTCCATTTGCAATATATGCAACCTAGGCATGAACGTTGGGATAAACTTAAGTCCATAGCTGAATACTGAAACTTCAGCATCTGTTAATGAAATACCAGATAAATTAAGCACAAAAGTATGAACATTGCTCAAACTTAAGTCTCTAAAAGATTAGTACCAGTTTCCCTTCTTTCCATACTGCTGTTGTTGCTTCTCTCAAACCGCGTCTGATTGTCCACGCTTCCAGGTTCCATACTCTGCATTGCTATTGCCACAAAAATTATCCTCTCAATAATTACTTTGTTGTGCACAAGGTAATGGATGATAAACATTTTCGTCTTCTAAATGCTTAACTGAGGTATCTGTGGCCTTCGAAGATGCAAAAGAAAAGCCATGGCCAAGTGTTGCTGGCTGCATTCTTTTTTATTTTAATCCAACTAGTATCTCTAGCACTGACACCCTACCTGATAGCCTAAGTAACCATATGTCATGTTTTGCTAACAGACTCTCAACCCATTCAGTAAAACAGTGTCAGTATAAGGTAGTCTGCAATCTGTCAAATTTTAATGCAGACAGACACTCTAAAACTGTACTGGAACATATTAAAAACACTTCTACTGGATGAAGCTACCCTATAATTTAATAAACCCTTTACCAGCATACTGTGGCTACCACCCCCCCCCCCAAAAAAATAAATAAATAATGAAGACCACAGATAAGGCTTGGAAAACACGATACAATCTTAAAACCTAGGAAAACTTGCAAACGTTTAGGCAACTGAGAAATACTACTAAATGTAGCATAAAACATGTTAAAAACACTATTAATACAATCTACAACAAGCATATCAAAACAATCCAAATATGTACTGAACCCAGGACATAGCCCATAGCCCAATACCTCTCCAGAAAACTCCCTAGCTAATATCGAAAACAACTTCAATTTCCTCTTCATCTAGACTGTAGCCTTTCTAATTAAAGACATTTCCTCAAGTAACGCACAACTGCGTCACCAATCCAACTCCAACATAACCCATTTCTCTCGTAAGACTGTCCTAACTTCCATTATTAAAAAAAAAAAAAAAAAAAAAATATATATATATATATATATATATAAATATTTTTTTTATTTGTCTTTGTTGACTGGGGAAATTCTGCATGAATAAAACCTATTTTCAGTGGAGGCCTGAGGAAAAAAGCTCCACATTTAAGTCATACATGATGTACATTTATAATTCCAGGGTACAACATCTATACATGAGCTTATTTACATGATTTTTAAATATTTCATACATAAACATAGCATTTTTACACAATTAACAAGAGAGAAATTAACATACATTTGCTCATTACTGAACAGAGAAATAACGTACAATAACAATTAATGTACTGATAGCATGATGGCTGCAGGGAAAAGATCAAACTGAGTTTTTTGAGTTTAGTAATAATTTATAGACAGACAAGTAGACTGTAGCTTAAACATTTTTAAGAGAGCTACGAAAGGAGATATTATGGAAATGAGCAGGAAGATGGATGGACAGACGAGGAACTGTAGTTGGTGGTGGGGTGTGAGAGCAGGAGGAAGAGTAAGAGTTTAGGAAATAAGTGCAGTATGAAGAGGAATGATAACGTACAAAAAGAATGGGAAGCAAAGAGGTGTAAGAGGTGGAGAAAGCTGAATAAAGCTAGCCAGAAGAGCAGGAGGAACAGAGTCATCTTTAGCATATGTGCTGTTTAAGCAAACGTTTGAAACTATTTAAGTTTTCTGTCTGTTTTAACTGTATGGGGATTTCATTTCCAGAGTTTTGACACATAATGAGAGTAAAGAGAGTCTCCAGCAGTGTTGAATGTCTTATTGATACATAGTAAATGTTTATTGCTACAGTGAAGTTCTCTAGATGGTGAATAGTACCGTAGAATATTTTGTAATGCCAGGCATTTGTCTGGAGAGTTCATTAGGTTATGGGCATTGATTAGTTATGAGTATTTCAACTGGTTTGGGAGTTCAAACCAGCTTAATTGTTTTAAAGCAAGGCACTAGTGTGCTTTACAAAGTTGGTTGGTTGCAAAACTAGTTATTTTGTAGTAGCAGGAGTCTAGTTTGGTTTTATATATACATAATGTTGATATTTGTAAGAATGGGGAAGCATATAATAGAGAAGGAATGAAGGAGATCAGATTTGAGGTTGTCATCTTTTATGACTCTGAGTTGTTTAGTTTGGCTTATGGTTTCTAATTTTTTGTTATTACTTGAGGTAATAGGAAATGTGTGTTTTTAGTTAACATGTTGTTTTGCAATAAATAGCATACGTTTTTTTGTCATTAAGTAGCAAGTTAGAATATTTTAGCCATATTTCAATGTCAGTGAAAGATTTTTGAGTGATTTCCTGTAGTTTTGTTATGGGTGGGGTAAGGCAAATAAGGTTTGACTCATTAATAGCAAAAACGAACCACGTCCAAAGCACAGGACAGAGAGTTTAATCCAAAATAGGTACAAATTCACTTGCTAAACGCTTTCACCATTACACATGGCATCATCAGAGTAAGTGAACAACAACTATGCCATACATTAAATACACATTCAATCACCTGAACAACCAATAGAAAATGTGCATACATTTAAATAAATGAATAAATAAATAGTTATCAAGTAAATTCTGAACATAGAATTTGTCCACGTACAATAGAACAGTATTACCTAAATCTGATGTTATAAAAAATATCCTATCCACAATATATACACTTATGTTTGAACATCCTTTAAAACAAACACTTAAAAAATGAATAAATGAAAATAATACATGTTGAGATATAAAAAATAACTATAAACCCACTATTTACACTATATCCTATTAGCCCTGTCTTTTAAAACGGGTTTTAAAGAAATATGCAATGCATTCTACATGGGCAAATCTGTCTGTAGGTTAAAAGACAGGATTGCAGAACACCAGAGGGCAATAAAAAATAAGGACACACACAATGCACTATATATGCATAGCATACACTGTGTTGATTTTAAGAAATTGTATTTCTTCATTATTGATAGGGTGACACATCTTGAGAGGGGTGGGGATGAAAGGTTGAAGGTAGAATTATTAGAATACAAATGGCAAATAATTATTGATGCAACAACCCCACTGGGTTTGAATTAATATATTTCTTTAAAACACGTTTTAAAAGACAGGGCTATTTGGGGTGGGCTGAAAACTAAAAGATATTGTGTTGCTTTGAGAACAGATGGAAGTTGGAGGGGTGGAGTGAGGTTGTCATTGATTAGTGATATAACTGACTGGATAAAATTAGCATTGAACTGAGTGGCAACAGACTCTTTGCTGTTTGAAGTAGACTAACAGGGTGTAGTGGTATGGCCAGGGTGTAATAGGTCATTTAGAGAGGATCAAAAAAGCTTGGGGCTGTTTTGGTGCTTTTGCTAAAGTTTACTATAGTGTGATTTCTTGTCAGATATAACAAGAATCTTTGTATGGTTTCCAAGATATCTAAAATTTTAGTATGCTTACTGCGTTTATTTTTATGCCATCCTTTCCATGCTTTATCTCTTTGCAGCACGAGCTGTTTGGTCTCTTTTGTCAGAACATAGTGCTGTTTGTTTTTACACTTCTTGTCCTAACTGGTGCTAAATTATTTAGTAGCTTTAGGAAGGTGTAACTAACGTGAGTAGCTGCTTCATCTAGGGGAATTATTCTTAGTACATCCCAACTGTAGTGGGACAGGGCTGTAATAAATGTGTCTTTGTCAAATTTGGTTATTAAATTGTTTACTTGTTAATAGGTTAGTTGTTCGGGTGAACCATGTTGTTTTCTGATTACATAGGTTGGGAGGTGGTCACTTATAGTATGTGGTAAGCAACCACAGGATTTTATATTATGGGGTTTGTTTGTCAATACCCAGTCCAGCATGGACTGCCTGTTAGTGCTTTTGTTGATTCTGGTGGTGAAGCTTATTAGTTGGGTTAAGTCAAATAGGTGAATAGAGTCCTTGGGGTTTCTGTTGTCTATGGAGTGTCAGTCTATATTCAGATCACCTAAGATGAAGGTTCCCTAGGGGATGTTGTCAGATATCCAGTGTAGGATATTATCTGCTGTGGTAATGTTGTTGCCTGATGGGATGTATACTGCTGAGATACATATAGAAGTATGCAATCAGAAGTTCAGCATTATTAAATTTTGGGATATTTAGATGGGCTGGAGGTATTTCTAAGTTGCTTTTATAAATAATAGCAATACCATCTGCTCTTTTAAGATTTCTGTCCATTCTGAGTATGTTAAAACCCGGAGGAATAAGTTATTTGTCAAGTTATTTCTTGTTTTAGCCACGTTTCAGTGGCGATTAGAATGTCTGGAGAATAAAAATCTAGACATGCATGGATATAATGAATTTTGTTGCAGATGCTTCTGAGGTTAATGTTGAAAAGAATGATGTCAGATTCATTGCCTGGTGGGAAAATTGTTTTGGAAGCATTGGAAAGTAATGGAGTGGCCATGTTGGGTAGCTGATGTGTGGGTCCAGGGTCAGGGTGATTATCTCCCCTAAGTTTCAGGATGGATGTGGGGTGAGTAGAGGTATGGAGCCATTTGTATTTGTATATGACTTTCAGTACTGCTGATAAAGTGTTATTCTTAACTTTAATATAGCTATAAGAGAACAGATCTGAACAGGTATATTTGTAGATAGAAGGAGAGACAGAGAGGAAGTGAAAGAGGGTTTTGTGATGTAATGTGAGATGCCCGTGCACTCGCCCAGCAATCAAGGAGCCTCAATCCTCACAACTAACACCAGCGAGGGGCGTCCATATAAGGAAAGGATAATAAATACACACACAGTAAAGTACAATTTCCCTTAAAAGCACACAGAGACCACAGTCAGTTTGGGGCTGGTCTCTCCCTTTCTCTCCAGGTCCACAATAAGACTCCCCACTTGACCAAGTATAAGGTCCAGATCTCAGCCTAGTGGGCAAGCTAAAACCTCCAGCACCCTCCCTGTCCAACCAGTGCTTCGTGTCCCTGCCCAAGTAGCTGACACACACACACACACACACACACACACACACACACACACACACATGCACACACACACACACACACACACACACACACACACACACACACACACACACACACACACACACACACACACTTTGAGATAAGAGTTATATACAGCCACACAGACACTCCTGGGGAAGACTGGCACAGGTTCTCCAGCTGTGCCCCTTTTCTGCCTAGTCTATACGGTAGAAATCACTGCCACCACCCAACTAATATTTATCAGCTACTCAAAGGCCCTTAAAAGGGTGTCCAATTATTACTGTGCAATATGATTATCCAAGTGGAAAGTGTGACCTAACAGTCAAGACTTATTTGGAGTGACTTGGTACAGCATCACTATATACATGCAATGTACTCTTAGAGCTTAAATTATTTCTACACAAAACAGCCACAGTTGAAAGGTTTACAAATATTTAATAATAAATAATAAAAACACAAGACAATACTTCTTACTACACAGTGCTATTCAAGAGTTCAGAGATCACAGAGAAATCCTTAAAACAATACAGTAGCAAACATTCTGACATCACAGAAAAACAAACTAATCTAATCTTCTTATTTCCTAGCTATATCTAAGAGAAAACACTAAACTCTAAATAACTTACATATAGAACAAAGCAGTGCTTGTGATGTTGGGTGTTCTCAAGACAAAATGCTCAGAGCTCTCTGATTCTCTCTCTTTAAATTGATAACACAGAGCTGCTTCATATGACGTCATTCTTCACACTTCTCTGGTGTTCCCAGGCTAACAGAAACTACCTTTACATTCTTTACACCTGGTCAGAAACCAGAGCAATAAAGGACATTTATACATGCAAATTCTAGCCATTAACTTTGGTCTTAAAACAGTAGGCAGGACGCCTCCATCTAGACATATTGGCTCCAAATTTTGACATCAAAGACAGTCATAAAATGCTTGACTTAACTTTCTTACAGCAGAGTGCACTGTTGTTACATTTTTGCAGTTCAATATTCCATGCAGTCTTTTCACATTTAAGAGAACAAGCTTGTGGCTTACATTAATATTTACAAATGACAGAATTATCTACAAAATTCTATCTGGCTAGGCCAGCAGCCTTCACCTATCTTCACACCCCCCCACCCCAGAAAACTCAAGCTAGTTTTTCAAGTGACTCTTGAGAATCGTTGTTTGAGAGGGTAAGGTCTATCTGAATATACCTTACCCCATTCCCAGTCTTGAGAGCCCATCTGCATTGGCATTGCTAATCCCACTGCGGTGCTGCACTGACATATCATCTTAGCAACTTGGCATTTTGATGGCTGGCTTTGTTTAACCATGTTAGGGGGTTGTGATCTGCCACTACAGTGAATTTTCTTCCATACAGATAAGGCTGAAGTTTCTGCAGTGCCCACACTATGGCTAGACATTCCTTTTCTACAGCTGAATAGCATTCCTCCCTGGGTTGGAGCCTATGACTGAGATAAACCACTGGGTGCTCTTCTCCCTCTGAAAAAATCTGGCTAAGTACAACCCCCACCCCATTGTTCGAAGCATCCACCTGCACAACAAATTCTTTGTGGCAATCTGGACTGGCTAACACAGGCGGTCCTCCCAAAGCTTCCTTATGCTCCTTGAATGCCTGCTCACATACTGGGGTCCACACTACCTTATCTGGCCTGTTCTTCCTTGTCAGGTCTGTGAGGGGAGCAGCTATGGTACTATAACTGGGGACAAACTTTCTGTAGTACCCTGCCATCCCTAATAATGCCCTCACCTGCTTTTTGGTAACAGGTGCAGGCCATGCCTGAATGGCTTCTACTTTGAGAGGTTCAGGCCTAATCTTACCACTCCCCACTCTATGTCCCAGGTAGGAGACCTCTGCCATACCCATCTGACATTTGCTGGGCTTAATGGTCAACCCTGCCCTTTGTAGTCTGCCCGGCACCTCCCTGACATGCTGAAGGTGCTCTTGCCAAGAATGGCTGTAGATGGCAATATCATCTAGGTAAGCAAGGGAAAACCCTCCTGTTCCTGCTAGGATATCATGTATCAGCCTCTGGAAAGTTGCTGGGGCATTCTTCATCCCAAAGGGCATCTTTGTGAACTCATACAAGACAAAAGGAGTCACAAAGGCTGACTTATCTTTAGCACTGGGAGTCAAGGGCATCTGCCAGTAACCCTTGGTAAGATCAATTGTTGTAAGATACTTAGCCACACCCAACTGCTTTTGGGTTTCATCTGTCCTAGGCATAGAGTAAGCATCTGACTCTGTGTGACTATTTAATTTCCTGTAGACCACACAGAACCTGCTGCTGCCATCCTTCTTTGGCACCAGCACCACTGGGGAGGGCCAGGTACTGTTGTACTCTTGAATCACTCCTAGTTCCAACAACTCCTGTATCTCCTCCCTCAGAGTCTGTTTGGCTCCCTCAGGCAGCCTATAAGGGACCTGCTTAATAGGCCTTTGGTGTCCTGTATCCACCTGGTGCTGCACCAGGTGGGTGCACCCTGGTTTCCCAGTGAACATGTCCCCAAACTCCTGTAATGCTGCTCAGATTTTTCAAACCTGGATAGGAGATAGCTGCTGGGACATTGCTACCCCTTCCACTGAGGTGTCAGTCCAAGCCTCACTGAGGAGCTCAGTCACCAGATCTCCCTCAGACTCCTCCTCCAATCCACTGCAAATGCTCAGCACAACGGCCTCCCTATCATGGCAAGGTTTCATCATGTTAACATGGTACAATTTGTTCCCCTGCCTCCTGCCTAGCAGTTCCACCATGAAGTTAACATCAGTTACCTTTCTTACCACATTGTAGGGTCCCTCCCAAGCTGCTTGCAGCTTGTTGTGCCTGACAGGAATGAGAGCCATTACCTGCTGCCCCACAACATACTCTCTAGTGCTAGCATTCCTGTCGTACCATACCTTTTTCTGTTGATGGGCTACTGCAGGTTCTTCTGGGCCAAGCCCATGAGTTCCCTGAGCTTTGCCCTGAGGTTTACGACATATGCCACAACAGACTCCTTGTGAGGTTTACACTCACCTTCCCACTCATCTCGAGTTAAATCTAGAGGTCCCTCTCCCTATGCCCATACAGCAACTCAAAGGGTGAAAAACCTGTGGATTCCTGGGGAACCTCTCTGTAAGCAAACAACAAATGGGGCAAATATTTGTCCTACTCCCTCTTAAACTGGTCTGCAAATGCCTGTAGCATGGACTTGATTGTAGAGCTTAACCTCCCAAGAAGACCATTAGTCTGGGGGTGGTAGGGAGTCGTCTTCATGTACTTCACCCCACAGTACTTCCACAGACAAGCCAGCAGGTCTGACATCAAATTGGCACCCCTGTCAGTCAGTATTTCATTTGGGAAAGCTACCCTGTTGAAAATTTCTATTAAGAATTTGCCACCTTTTCTGCCTGAATGGAGGACAGAGCCACTGCCTCAGGGTATCATGTAGCATAATCCACTACCACTAGGATATACTTTTTCCCTGTGGATCTTGGGGTACTCAGAGGCACCACAATATTCATAGCTACCCTTTAAAATGACTCCTTAATCACAGGCAAAGGCATCAAAAGAGCTCTCACCTTGTCTCCTGCCTTGCCTAAATTATGGCACTGCTGACAGGTCCCGCAGTACCCTGTTACATCTCTGGAAATTCCAGGCCAATAGAAGTTCTGCATAATACATCTCTTTGTATGTTTTATGCCCATATGACCCGCAAAGAGAATATCATGGGCTATGGCTAGAAGTGCCAGATGGTAGGCTCTAGGCACTACCAACTGCTGTACTCTCTCACCTTGTACCCCTCCCTCAGGGGTCCACTCTCTGTATAGTAACCCTCTGTCCCAGTATACAGATTCCCACTTTCCTTGAGAATCAGGTGCCTCCCTAGCTACCTGCCTCAGGCCTTGCAATGTAGGGTCTGAGAGCTGAGCCTGCCTCAACTCTCTCCTTGTAACCCTTCCCAGCTCCCCTTTCACAGGAAGTCTGACATCCTTTGACAGTGGTGCCTCACTGTCAGCCTGGGTACTACTACTCACCTCTACATTTACAGTCACTCTGTCCAAGGGACCATCAGTACCCACAAGCAGCTGTGGCTCACATTCAGTTTCACTTTGACAGAGTAGCTCCCTCCCTGAAGTAACCACCTCACCAGTCCTGGCTGCAAGTATGCAGTCTGTCTGGGTCTGTCACAGGCTACCAGACCCACATGCTTGTCTCCTAGCCTGACTGAGTGTAACTGCATAAGCACATGGTACTGTCTCATCCAAATCCTTCCCTATCAGGACGTCTGCAGGATGGTCGTTCAGAACCCTTGTTGTCTCCAGACACCCTACTATTGGTATTTTGTCTTTCCCACTTACTGGCTCTCTCATCTTTTGTTCCTCACCTTGCCTCCTTGGACATCTGTATGCCACATGGCCCCACTGGTTGCATTCAAAACATGTAACCCTATATCCCAGAAGTGTACTTGGACTATTGGCTTTCCCCGATACTGGCAGATTCTGTTGGGGCAGTCTATGCTGTCCACCATGGATTCCTTTAGACCCATGAGCAGTACTGGGAGCCCCTTTCCTGTGCAGGGATGTCCTGCTTGCTAGGTATAGGTCTCCCTTCTTCCCCAACTTATCTGAAGTAGCACATTGTCTATCTGCTAATCAGATCCTCATGTCCTCAGGCAAAGTGCTAAGGGCTTGTTCCCTCACCAAAATGTCTGCCAGCCCTTCAAAGGTGGTGACCTGACATCCACTTACCTACCTATGAAAATACGTGCTCAGTTCAGCAACATATTCACACACTTTCATTTGCCTTGCTTCTATGCTCACAAAACTTTTTCCTGTACATTTCAGGTGTGAGCTTAAAACATTCTAACAAGTGATTTTTAACAGCAGTTTAATCAAAATATTCACAATTAGCAAATTTAGACAACACAGTTACAGCTTTACCATGGAGTAAGGGGGTCAGGAACTGTACCCAGAGCCTTTGGTCAACATCATACTGTTTACAAACCCTCTCAAACATATGAATGAAACTATCAAAATTATCCCCCTCTGTAAACTGCACAAATAATTTACTGACCTTTTGTGCTTCTGGGGTACAGTTACTCCCTTCTCCATTACCTCCATGACCCTGCTGAAGAGTCAGCAACCAATTAATATGTAGTGTGGATATCCCACCACTGCCAAACAATTAATATGTGATGTCCGTGCACTGGCTCAGCAATCAAGGAGCCTCAATCCTCACCACTAACACCAGTGAGGGGTGTCCATTTAGGGAAAGGATAATAAATGCACACATAGTAAAGTACAATTTCCCTTAAGAACACACAGAGATCACAGTCAGTCTGGGGCTGGTCTCTCCCCTTTGCTCCAGGTCCCCATTAAGACTCCCCACTGGCACAGCTATACGTCCAGATCTCAGCCTATTGGGCAAGCTGAAACCTCCAGCACCCTCCCTCTCCAACAAGTGTTTTGTGTCCCTGCCCAAGTAGCTGACACACACACACTTTGAGATAAGAGTTATATACAACCACACAGCCACTCCCGGGAAAGGCTGGCTCAGGTTCTCTAGCTGTGCCCCTTTTCTGCCCAGTCTATATGGTAGAAATCACTGCCACCACCCAACTAATATTTATCAGCTACTCAAAGTCCCTTAAAAGGGTGTCCAATTATTACTGTGTAATATTATTATCAAAACGGTAAGTGTGACCTAACAGTCAATATTTATTTGGAGTGACTTGGTACAGCATCACTATATACATACAATGTGCTCTTAGAGCTTAAATTATCTCTACACAAAACAGCCACAATTGAAAGGTTTAAAAATATTTAATAATAAATAATAAAAACACAAGACAATACTTCTTACTACACAGTGCTAGTCAAGAGTTCAGAGATCACAGAGAAATCCTTAAAACAATCATTCTGACATCACAGAAAAACAAACTAATCTAATCTTCCTATTTCCTAGCTACATCTAAGAGAAAACACTAATCTCTAAATAACTTACATATAGAACAAAGCAGTGCTGGTGATGTTGGGTGTTCTCAAGACAAAATGCTCAGAGCTCTTTGATTCTCTCTCTTTAAATTGATAACACAGAGCTGCTTCATATGACATCATTCTTCACACTTCTCTGGTGTTCCCAGGCTAACAGAAACTACCTTTACATTCTTTACACCTGGTCAGAAACCAGAGCAATAAAGGACATTTATACATGCAAATTCTAGCCATTAAATCTGGTCTTAAAACAGTAGGCAGGACGCCTCCATCTAGACATATTGGCTCCAAATTTTGACATCAAAGACAGTCATAAAATGCTTGACTTAGCTTTCTTACAGCAGAGTGCACTGTTGTTACATTTTTGCAGTTCAATATCCCATGCAGACTTTTCACATTTAAGAGAACAAGCCTGTGGCTTAGATTAATATTTACAAATGACAGAATTATCTACAAAATTATATCTGGCTAGGCCAGCAGCCTTCACCTATCTTTACACATCCCCCCCGGAGAACTCAAGCTAGTTTTTCAAGTGACTCTTGAGAATCGTTGTTTGAGAGGGTAAGGTCTATCTGAATATACCTTACCCCATTCCCAGTCTTGAGAGCCCATCTGCATTGGCATTGCTAATCCCACTGCGGTGCTGCACTGACATATCATATGCTTGCAACCCTAGGCTCTATCTTAGCAACTTGGCATTTTGATGGCTGGCTTTGTTTAACCATATTAGGGGGTTGTGATCTGCCACTACAGTGAATTTTCTTCCATACAGATAAGGCTGAAGTTTCTGCAGTGCCCACACTATGGCTAGACATTCCTTTTCTACAGCTGCATAGCATTCCTCCCTGGGTTGGAGCCTATGACTGAGATAAACCACTGGGTGCTCTTCTCCCTCTGAAGAAATCTGGCTAAGTACAACCCCCACCCCATTGTTCGAAGCATCCACCTGCACAACAAATTCTTTGTGGCAATCTGGACTGGCTAACACAGGCGGTCCTCCCAAAGCTTCCTTATGCTCCTTGAATGCCTGCTCACATACTGGGGTCCACACTACCTTATCTGGCCTGTTCTTCCATGTCAGGTCTGTGAGGGGAGCAGCTATGGTACTATAACTGGGGACAAACTTTATGTAGTACCCTGCCATCCCTAATAATGCCCTCACCTGCTTTTTGGTAACAGGTGCAGGCCATGCCTGAATGGCTTCTACTTTGGCAGGTTCAGGCCTGATCTTACCACTCCCTACTCTATGTCCCAGGTAGGAGACCTCTGCCATACCCATCTGACATTTTCTGGGCTTAATGGTCAACCCTGCCCTTTGTAGTCTGCCCGGCACCTCCCTGACATGCTGAAGGTGCTCTTGCCAAGAATGGCTGTAGATGGCAATATTATCTAGGTAAGCAAGGAAAAACCCTCCTGCTCCTGCTAGGATATCATGTATCAGCCTCTGGAAAGTTGCTGGGGCATTCTTCATCCCAAAGGGCATCTTTGTGAACTCAAACAAGACAAAAGGAGTCACAAAGGCTGACTTATCTTTAGCACTGGGAGTCAAGGGCATCTGCCAGTAACCCTTGGTAAGATCAATTGTTGTAAGATATTTAGCCCCACCCAACTGCTTTTGGGTCTCATCTGTCCTAAGCATAGAGTAAGCATCTGACTCTGTGTGACTATTTAATTTCCTGTTGACCACACAGAACCTGCTGCTGCCATCCTTCTTTGCCACCAGCACCACTGGGGAGGGCCAGGTACTGTTGTACTCTTGAATCACTCCTAGTTCCAACAACTCCTGTATCTCCTCCCTCAGAGTCTGTTTGGCTCCCTCAGGCAGCCTATAAGGGGCCTGCTTAATAGGCCTTTGGTGTCCTGTATCCACCTGGTGCTGCACCAGGTGGGTGCACCCTGGTTTCCCAGTGAACATGTCCCAAAAATCCTGTAATGCTGCTCAGATTTTTCAAACCTGGGTAGGAGATAGCTGCTGGGACATTGCTACCCCTTCCACTGAGGTGTCAGTCCAAGCCTCACTGAGGAGCTCAGTCACCAGATCTCCCTCAGACTCATCCTGCAATCCACTGCAAATGCTCAGCACAAGGGCCTCCCTATCATGACAAGGTTTCATCATGTTAACATGGTACAATTTGTTCCCCTGCCTCCTGCCTAGCAGTTCCACCATGAAGTTAACATCAGTTACCTTTCTTACCACATTGTAGGGTCCCTCCCAAGCTGCTTGCAGCTTGTTGTGCCTGACAGGAATGAGAACCATTACCTGCTGCCCCACAACATACTCTCTAGTGCTAGCATTCCTGTCGTACCATACCTTTTTCTGTTGTTGGGCTACTGCAGGTTCTTCTGGGCCAAGCCCATGAGTTCCCTGAGCTTTGCCCTGAGGTTTATGACATATGCCACAACAGACTCCTTGTGAGGTTCACACTCATCTTTCCACTCATCTCGAGTTAAATCTAGAGGTCCCCTCTCCCTATGCCCATACAGCAACTCAAAGGGTGAAAAACCTGTGGATTCCTGGGGAACCTCTCTGTAAGCAAACAACAAATGGGGCAAATATTTGTCCCACTCCCTCTTAAACTGGTCTGCAAATGCCTGTAGCATGGACTTGATTGTAGAGCTTAACCTCCCAAGAAGACAATTAGTCTGGGGATGGTAGGGAGTCGTCTTCATGTGCTTCACCCCACAGTACTTCCACAGACAAGCCAGCAGGTCTGACATCAAATTGGCACCCCTGTCAGTCAGTATTTCTTTTGGGAAAGCTACCCTGTTGAAAATCTCTATTAAAGAATTTGCCACCTTTTCTGCCTGAATGGAGGACAGAGCCACTGCCTCAAGGTATCATGTAGCATAATCCACTACCACTAGGATATACTATTTCCCTTGTGGATCTTGGGGTACTCAGAGGCACCACAATATTCATAGCTACCCTTTGAAATGACTCCTTAATCACAGGCAAAGGCATCAAAAGAGCTCTCACATTGTCTCCTGCCTTGCCTACATTATGGCACTGCTCACAGGTCCTGTAGTACCCTGTTACATCTCTGGAAATTCCAGGCCAATAGAAGTTCTGCATAATACATCTCTTTGTATGTTTTATGCCCATATGGCCTGCAAAGAGAATATCATGGGCTATGGCTAGAAGCGCCAGATGGTAAGCTCTAGGCACTACCAACTGCTGTACTCTCTCACCTTCTACCCCCCCCTCAGGGGTCCACTCTCTGTATAGTAACCCTCTGTCCCAGTATACAGATTCCCACTTTCCTTGAGAATCAGGTGCCTCCCTAGCTACCTGCCTCAGACCTTGCAATGTAGGGTCTGAGAGCTGAGCCTGCCTCAACTCTTTCCTTGTAACCCTTCCCAGCTCCCCTTTCACAGGAAGTCTGGCATCCTTTGACAGTGGTGCCTCACTGTCAGCCTGGGTACTACTACTCACCTCTACCTTTACAGTCTCTCTGTCCAAGGGACCATCAGTACCCACAAGCAGCTGTGGCTCACCTTCAGTTTCACTTTGACAGAGTAGCTCCCTCCCTGAAGTAACCACCTCACCAGTCCTGGCTGCAAGTATGCAGTCTGTCTGGGTCTGTCACAGGCTACCAGACCCACATGCTTGTCTCCTAGCCGGTCTGAGTGTAACTGCATAAGCACATGGTACTGTCTCATCCAAATCCTTCCCTATCAGGACGTCTGCAGGATGGTCGTTCAGAACCCTTGTTGTCTCCAGACACCCTACTATTGGTATTTTGTCTTTCCCACTTACTGGCTCTCTCATCTTTTGTTCCCCACCTTGCCTCCTTGGACATCTGTATGCCACATGGCCCCACTGGTTGCATTCAAAACATTTAACCCTATATCCCAGAAGTGTACTTGGACTATTGGCTTCCCCCGATACTGGCAGATTCTGTTGGGGCAGTCTATGATGTCCACCATGGATTCCTTTAGACCCATGAGCAGTACTGGAGCCCCTTTCCTGTGCAGGGATGTCCTGCTTGCTAGGTATAGGTCTCCCTTCTTCCCCAACTTATCTGAAGTAGCACATTGTCTATCAGCTAATCAGATCCTCATGTCCTCAGGCAAAGTGCTAAGGGCTTGTTCCTGCACCAAAAGGTCTGCCAGCCCTTCAAAAGTGGTGACCTGACATCCACTCACCTCCCTATGAAAATACTTGCTCAGTTCAGCAACATATTCACACACTTTCATTTTCCTTGCTTCTATGCTCACAAAACTTTTTCCTATACATTTCAGGTGTTAGCTTAAAACATTCTAACAAGTGATTTTTAACAGCAGTTTAATCAAAATATTCACAATTAGCAAGTTTAGGCAACACAGTTACAGCTTTACCATGGAGTAAGGGGGTCAGGAACTGTACCCAGAGCCTTTGGTCAACATCATACTGTTTACAAACCTTCTCAAACATATGAATGAAACTATCAAAATTATCCCCCTCTGTAAACTGCAGAAATAATTTACTGACCTTTTGTGCTTCTGGGGTCCAGTTACTCCCTTCTCCATTACCTCCATGACCCTGCCGAAGAGTCAGCAACCAATTAATATGTAGTGTGGATATCCCACCACTGCCAAACAATTAATATGTGATGTCCGTGCACTGGCCCAGCAATCAAGGAGCCTCAATCCTCACCACTAACACCAGTGAGGGGTGTCCATATAGGGAAAGGATAATAAATGCACACACAGTAAAGTACAATTTCCCTTAAGAGCACACAGAGATCACAGTCAGTCTGGGGCTGATCTCTCCCCTTTGCTCCAGGTCCCCATTAAGACTCCCCACTGGCACAGCTATACGTCCAGATCTCAGCCTATTGGGCAAGCTGAAACCTCCAGCACCCTCCCTCTCCAAGAAGTGTTTTGTGTCCCTGCCCAAGTAGCTGACACACACACACTTTGAGGTAAGAGTTGTATACAACCACACAGCCACTCCCAGGAAAGGCTGGCTCAGGTTCTCTAGCTGTGCCCCTTTTCTGCCCAGTCTATATGGTAGAAATCACTGCCACCACCCAACTAATATTTATCAGCTACTCAAAGGCCCTTAAAAGGGTGTCCAATTATTACTGTGCAATATTATTATCAAAACGGTAAGTGTGACCTAACAGTCAATATTTATTTGGAGTGACTTTGTACAGCATCACTATATACATACAATGTGCTCTTAGAGCTTAAATTATCTCTACACAAAACAGCCACAATTGAAAGGTTTAAAAATATTTAATAATAAATAATAAAAACACAAGACAATACTTCTTACTACACAGTGCTAGTCAAGAGTTCAGAGATCACATAGAAATACTTAAAATAATACAGTAGGAAAGGTTCTGACATCACAGAAAACCAAACTAGTCTAATCTTCCTGTTTCCTAGCTATATCTAAGAGAAAACACTAAACTCTAAATAACTTATATATAGAGCAAAGCAGTGCTGGTGATGTTGGATGTTCTCAAGACAAAATGCTCATAGCTCACTGAGTCTCTCTCTTTAAATTGATAACACAGAGATGCTTCACATGACATCATTCTTCACCCTTCTCTGGTGTTCCCAGGCTAACAGAAACTACCTTTACATTCTTTACACCTGGGCAGAAACCAGAGCAATAAAGGACATTTATACATGCAAATTCTAGCCATTAACTCTGGTCTTATAACAATAGGCAGGATGCCTCCCTCTAGACATATCAGCTCCGAAGTTTGACATCAAAGACAGTCATAAAATGCTTGACTTAGCTTTCTTACAGCAAAGTGCACTGTTGCTACATTTTTGCAGTTCGATATCCAATGCAGTCTTTTTACATTTAAGAGAACAAGCCTGTGGCTTACATTAATATTTACAAATGACAGAATTATCTACAAAATTCTATCTGGCTAGGCTGGCAGCCTTCACCTATCTTCACATAATGTATGAGTGTTTGTGATGGAGGTGGGATACTTACCTCTAAACCTCTTATGACAAGAAAACTGGACAAAGCTGAAAATAATGGATGGATAAAGGCCTAAAAAATTGGGACACGTTTTAAATATTGCTCTTATAAACTTCTAATGCTACTAGAATAAAATGTTTTTGCGTTAGCATGCATTTTCTGAAGGATATGAAGTCTGAAACACAAATGTCTGTCATTATTTAGTGAATTCAGTCCTCATTGATTTGCCAGATAACTAGAAATTGTTTGAGGAACAGACTAAAAATGTGAGGTAAAAATTTGGACATTCTGCGAAAATCTGGACAGTTGAGAGCTATAGTGGGATATGATGTGGGAATATTATGGTAGTTATTGAAGTGACCTGGTGTTGTGAGTATACAAAGCAGTAACAATTGACTTACTGTTATTGAGAGTTGAGATGGTGGGTAGAAGAAGGTGGAGGTTTAGTAAGATGATGACTGTGTGGTATCTTAATGAAAGCAATGTTATGAGAAATGGAGAGAAAGAGGTGTGGTAAAGGACGAGGTGATGTCTGCAGGGTGGTATACAGACAGTTAAGGTAGTGGAAAGTGGTTAGACTGTGTGCAGAAAGCTGTATGGTATTAGTCTGTAGGCAGGGGTGGGTAAAGAAGTGAGTAGTATATAGATGAGGGAGGAGACCAAAAATGTGTATTGATGAGAAGGATAGTAGTACAAAGTAGTAGCTATAAGTAGTTCAGTGAGTATAAAAAAGTGCTTTTGTAGTATTGGTATGTATTTGTGTGTGTGTGTGTGTGTGTGTGTGTGTGTGTGTGTGTGTGTGTGTGTGTGTGTGTGTGTGTGTGTGTGAGTGTGTGTGTGTGTATGTGTTGAGAAATGTATATATATAAATAAATATATATATAAATAAATATATATATATATATATATATATATATATATATATATATATATATATATATATATATATATTATAATCTACAAATATGTGGGTGAGAAACAGATGGATAAAGGTGTTGGTAAACAGGAGTGTGCATGGAAAAAAATTGGTTGAGAATGCTTGTAGAGAAAGTCTTAAGTATTTAGAACAGGCTGCAGCAGGAAATGACAGAGGATAGAAACTGGAAGAAGGTTTTTAATGTATATGCCTTTAAGGGGCACATAATATGTGCTAAATTGTAGGAGTTAAGAGGGAATAAATGCAAGGATCAAGGGGGTGACTGGGGAATTGGCGATGGGAAGGGAGCAAAGTGGGCAGAGATAACCAATCACAGCAGCAGGGGCAATTTTAGCATACATAATGGTAAACAGATCCATTTAAAGTCATGTACATTGCTAATTATGGACTAGAAATGATTAGTTATTAGTCGGGGACACGCAAACTCATTCCTAGCCCAAAAGATAAACTATTAAAATGTGTGTGTGTGTTTGTGTGTGTGTGTGTGTGTGTGTGTGTGTGTAGGGGGGGTGGCAGTTATGAACATTTCCTTATCCTGAAATGATGCAGTTACTTTTCCAAACAATTAACTGAGAAGAAGATGCAAGCCTTGCAAGCAAGTAATTTAGCAGGGACTGCCAGGTCAGGTACCAAATAACAATAAAGATGTCCTGCAAGGTTAACTTATATTTGCTATTTTGTTACATGACTTTTCCAAGTTGAAAAAGGGAAGCAGAATGTTGTACTCAGGAGGTTCAGTGGTAGATGTGCAATGCCTTGTCTGTTTTGTAAAAGAAGAACCCAAACTCTGGCTTGAAGTAATGGACCATGAGGAAAAGACACAAGTGACCGCCACAGAAATAAAGAACTAAAGCCGTCCAGCCTAGGTGCAGACAATCTTTCTGCAGAATATCTGAAATTAGCAGCAGATGTCATATATAACCCAATATAGATACTAATAAACATATCTATCCCTGTCATCTGTAAAAAAAAAAAAAAAAAAACTTCCATAATATTCAGACATAAAGGCAGACCTTCTACTCACTACTCCAATTATAGGCCCACTGTCATAGTACTCAAAACATCCAAAATGCTTAAAAAATGCATACATTCGCTACTACCACTCATTACCATCAGCCTTCTCTCCTGAATACAACATAGTTTTCGCCCCAGTCATAAGACCATAGGAAGTTACTAGGCTATATGCCCTGAGGCCCTTATAAGCCTAGCCAAGAGTTTAGCCCGTGTTTAGCCAAGTCAGCACCCATCATGGTATTTTTTAAATCATTGTATATTTTCACCAAGTGCTGATGCTGGAGTTGATAAAAGAGAAGTGTTTTATTTTGTAAAGCATGCATTGTCTTGAGGGAACTTTATTGTACTCTGTGCCACTTACAATGCATCCTTTTCTACTTCCCTTTTAAGATTAAATTGAATGCTCCGCTGGTGGACCAGGGTTCATTTGATGTTATTATCCACAAAATCTCTGACCTGATGCTAGAGGCAGACTATGACATACAGTCATTTCATATTGTCCAACATATTCCGGTAAGCTGCACTTCTGACTTTGCTCTGTTAACTCTTAAAGTGAATTTATTCATTTTGAGACAAGTGATAATAATTATTATTTTGAAATGATCATGAAATTTAAGGACTTTTAAATTGTTTAACATGCTTTTCATGGGATGTTCTTATCTTTTAAGTTCATAGGTAAGCACTAGTCTAGCTGCCCTTGTGCACCATTTTAACCTTAGGCAGTTTCCCCTTAAAAGGTGAGAATCATTACACTTTGTGTATGAGAAGCAAATAACTTAACCATTATGCTAACCCCTAAACCCTAATTGCATGATACATTAAAAAAAACAATATTTTGATTTGCCTGGTTTGTAGAGTTAATTATTTTTTCATAACTATCAGATGTGAGTATGTGCCCTCTACTGAAGACAGTTTTCATTTGGAAAGCAATAAAACATCTGTTAAATAAATAGTATATTTCAATGTGTTATAATATTGTCTCTGTACAGGGGACATCGTAGTGAGATCTGCATTGCACAGTCTCCTTTTGAAATGGCTGTTTATATTTATTGAAAATAATCCGAGACTTCCAGACAGTATCAGCAATCCCTGGTTGGCTGCAAAATGATGAGCATATCCGCTTAGGATACAGTGTGTGAATCTACTACTGTGACTGCAGTGGCAGAATCACTGGCTATACGAACCATGGGGGGATCCCCCCATACAAGGGATGAGGAGTGCTGACATTGTACTGCCTTATGTTCTTGGGTGAGTAAAGCCACAGATCTGGCCTATATAGAAGGAGGATGATGCCCATCTGAGATGGATAGAGACAGTGCCACTTTATCCTCAGTTTGTCACTCAGGTATCTTTGTGGTCTCTTCATCATGAACCCTAATACAGGTATCAGGTCAACATCAGTCTGTCATTGTGCTCCAGCCTCTACAGATGTCACCATAGCTGTTCTCTGCCCTGTAAATACAAAAAAACAAACACCAGCGTGAGCATGGATACCTGTGCTAAAACTGTGCCCTTGTGACATGCATGCTAAGGCTGTCAGTACAAGATGTAACATGCAAAACCCAACCTGCCTCTACCATCAGTCATGCTATTATAAGATTTTTTAATTTTATCCAAAATATGGCCTGCTGAATCAGGTGTGATATAGCACTGTATAATACTCTAAGAAAGTGAAATGCTTGTTCTAAAGTACTCACGTGCACTTTCCAATAGGTTCTAACTGTTTGTAATGTACCTGTTTCATGATGTTCTTGGTTTATTGTTAAATTTATGTGAACTTGAGAAGTCACAATTTGGTCTGTGTGAAATACAGATATTACGAACAACAGGATCAAATGCAATGGTTGACCAGGTCCACAAAGACATGTGTAATGCAAAGAACAAAAACCTCTGGACTCTGGAAACGCCAACTGCTTCACTGAAACACCACAAAGCCCACGGGTCTAGACCCCTCCCCAGTGCGAATCCAATTGAAAAAATCAACACTCCATTCCAAAAACCTCTCAATACATCATGCGACCACAGTACCTCCACAGTACAATTGTATTTTGTTGACAGCATTAATAAAAATAGAAATGCCTGCAATCTGGTATCATCCTAGGTCTCTTTCTGCCTCTCACTCCACTTACCCATGTCTTTCTATTCTGCTTAAGATCTGCTCTCATCTACTCTACTTGGTTGTATTTTCTGTTCCTCTTATTTATCTACTCCTGAACCTGCTGACCTCTTCTACACTACATCCTAAGATGTATATGTAATTATAGTAGCCACCATTGATTTCTAGTATTATTTAGCTTACTGGCTGCTGACTTATTTATTTTATACTGCATTTCTGATTTTATTGGTTTATACTGTTACCTGTGTATTAGAGTTTTGCATGTGTTTAAAGCTTTTTATTATCTGCTTGTATGGAGCTTTTCTCCTTGGGCCTCTGCTGAAAATGGGCTCAGGCTCAGTCGGACATACCGGTTTAACAAATGTCAAAATAAAATAAATAAATAGGTTCATAGGTTCATACTAGGCTATCTGCCCTGGGGTAATTATAAGCCTAGCCCGATTCTGTATGGCTTACTCCACCTTGTTTGAGAGGTACTGCCCTTTTTTTCTAAGGTAGTTTACTGTGCTCTCTGTCTAATGACACGGAGTAATCCCCTGGAACGACCCTCGATCCCCCCCCCACTCTTATCGATTCTTCTTGAAGAGATTCAGTGAGGTGCTCTGCCTCATCTGTATTAACCTGTCCCTCTCCAGCAAGTTCTATTTATTTCTGTGCTGAGGTTCAAGTCAGTATGTGGCTCTAAGCTCTTTAGATTTACTGAGGTGGAGCATGTCCATTAATTCTGGGATTTGACATACTGTTGTATGTCAGGCATAGATCATACCGAAGGAAGGTAGGTATGCCTGAGTAAGAGCTGAGTTTTTTTTTTAACCCATATGGCATCATCTGTTTGAGACCCTTGATCCTCTTGGTGAGATACTTTGGGGTCTTTTCTAATTGCTGCAGGTGTCGGGTGGGCATTGTATTCTATGATGATGCCTGAGATGGGATGAATAATACACTTACACCTCTAGATCTCTTGATCTAAAACCCTTAACCCTGAGGTGATGAGGTGGGCTAGAAGGTCTTTCTTCTAACTGTTTTGTGTGGTTGGATTTTTATCAACGGGTGCTGCTCAACTTCCCCAGGTCCTATAACTTTCTTCTCTGTGCTTAATGGGTTTCATACTATGTGGTAATTTTTTGTTGTTTTTGCCAAGGTATGACTATACATTTTTTGGCATTTAGCTTTAGCTTTGGGCGCTGGCACCTGGCATAGTTATCTGTGAGACCTTTTTTTTGAAGGAGGATGTTTGTGTCAGCTGGAGTTTTGATTATAGCCCAGTTTGCAGTCATCTGAATCTTGTGATAGGGGGTTTATATTTAAGCTGGATAGCTTATCTATGATATCAGTGTAGTCAGTATAATGCATGTGCCTTGCCTTCCAGATAGATAGGCTGTAGTGGACCCTTCCTTCTTCTATCATGGCTTTGGTGACTGTGAAGAAAGTCAACCAGGTTCAAAACAGGATCTGCCCTTGACAAAGCCTTGAAACTAGGATCTCTTGTGTGTCTGGGTCCCAATGTCTTTGTTTTATGAGCTCCATGATGATCTCTCCATAGCCTTGCAGACTAAGCTAGTCTTTTTTGGGATATAGCATGATCCATGCATTCCGAGATGTCCGGTGAATGCATTTTTATATAGGATTCTGCAGTTGGGCTGTTAAGTTTCACCGGCCCTGGGGCCTTGAAGGATTCCACTTCAGTTTGAGAGTGAGGAAGTTTTCTTTGAGAAGTTTTTCACTGTGGTTTTCTGGGGCTGGACATCTGGGAGTGGGTTACTAGTTGTTCAATTTGACTTTATAATTTCCAGGAATCTTTGGGAGGCTAAGGTGCTGGGGCTTGAGAAAAGCAGTCAATGTTGTTGGGTTATAAGTGGCTTATAATAATATGGTGGGAGAGATCTTCATGTTCTCCAATGTTTTCAGGAAAGCCGAGATAGGATTCCTGACTTTGAGAAAGGGTCTGTAGATGGGATGCTATAAAAAAAAAAGCTTATACCCCCTGTTGAACGCATGGATGGTCTCCGATACCGTGCAATGCCACTAACCTGGAGGTGTGGATATCCTTGATAAATATGAAACTCCCCTCCTTTTTGTGGTTCGGTCCGGGTTTGGGGCGAAAAGCATGACCAGGTTCTGTCACTGCACAGATATCGATGTTCTCCATACTGAGTTTCTGTGTCCTGTCTATGTGGGTGGGGGGGTTTTGGTTTTTGAGCCTTGCCTAAAAAGGCAAAGGTGGGTGGCAGCCAATTGAGCCAATATCCTAAGCCCAGTGGTGACAGGTGCAAGCGCAAACCGCAACAACAAAACAGTGACATGCGACATGTCATCAGGACAGACACTGGATCTGGACCCTTTGATGACAAAATTTTAGCCAATTGTTAAAAATCCGATTATTTGTCTTTGCTGTGTGGCATCATTCCCAGGTGAGGTAAGATGCTGCTCAAGGTAGTCGTCTCAGGTCGTGTCTCTTTTCATGTAGTCCCGGGAGAGGTCTGCGTCTCAAGTCATTCACACCCATGATACAATGGCCATATTTGTATTGTTGCTTTGGGCGACCTGGAAATTGCGTTATTGGCCCGGCGGATCCTGGCGTCAGCAGTCTTATTCAGCCTTCTCTTTTACGCCAGTGGTGGACACAGACGTCAGTGTGTCTGATAATAGGTGTGTTATGCTTAAGGTATCAGGTGTGTTATTCAGCCTTAAGGGCTGTGGCTGCTGGGCACACTGACTTTTTTGTTTTGTTGCGTGTGTTGTTTTTTTTGATTATTTTGTTGGTTGTCCTTGGAGGTTGGAGGTGCTTATTTATTTAGATAGAGTAGCATGTTTATGTTTTGTTATGTTTGTGTTATTATGTGTGATGTGGTGATGTGATGTGATACTGGTGTTGTTGTGTGAGGTTACCTTCTCCTCCTACCTAGTTGGTTGATTTTGAATTGAGCTCTCAGCCTCCAAACTCAGCCTCCAGTTTCTCTCCTTATGGCCCAGACCTGTTTGGAGGATGAGGGTTGTGAGGAAGTATGAGACCGGACCTAACGACATTTAACAGTTGTAACATTGCCTAAAATTGAATGATGACCCCTTTGGACATGCTAGGTAATTAATGCTATCTTGGACATGCTATAGAATTAGGAAACTGAAGTAGAGGTATGGGGAATCGAGTGAGTATGGTTTAAAGGAGATAACTTGGTAAGTTATAGTGGCTTTGTGAAGAATAGTTAGAATGAGAATATAGATTGTTTAGAATTGAGCCTTGGAAATAAATCAGAATATTTGTGCAGAATTGGTGAAGTGAAGCACCAGGAATAGTAAAAACCAATTTGGTAAACCCAATGCCTAAAGGCTCTTGTAAAACCAAAAGAGGGGTCCAGTATAGATAAAATGCGAAATTACACTAAAAGAATGGCTTAAAAGGACTACAGTGGAGTTTCAGTAACACCCAAAACAGGGGCCAAAAGGCTGCTCAATATTCAGTAACCCACTGATCAGACAGAGAGATGTTTTCGTTTTCCCTGCAAAAAATCAACTCAGAGCCACTACAAAACAGCCAGAACAACAAGCCTGTAATAAAGCACTTTTTAAAATCAGAAAAGTGGAAAAATAAAAAATTTTTTGTTTTGTGATTTTTGAGAAAGCAGAGTTTAACAATGTCAAGTTTTAAAACAATGCGATAAAACAAGTTACAAGGTTTTTGAGTAAAACACCAGAACACGCAAGTTTTGAGAAAAAGCGATTTAAAAAAGTGCAAACAAAAAAACATTTTAAAACCGACACCGTGCTAGGAAATTCTAATTACAGCTCTAAATTAAACAATAAAAAAGAGTATCAAATCAAAAATTCTTTTGAAAAAAATGCTTAAAATAAAAACAGGAGAAAAATACTTAAAAACTCTCAAACAAAAAGAGGCTTCTTTCTAAAAAGTTTTCTCCTCTTCCTGGGTTAGCCCCTAATCAACAGCCAACAAGCCTGAGAAACAACACACACCAAAACCACGAGGCAACCACCAAGAGAGCAGAGAGTAAGAAGTTTTTTAGAGGAAGACCCCACAGTTTCCAATAAAACTACAGTTTCACAGTAAACCAACAGGTCAAGGCAGGGTTTTGGCCCACAGGTTTTCCGCTTTTTTTCAATCAACAGAGACAACATGGCCTTTCAAAAAGCAAAATGACCCAAGCACAAACAGACAAAGAACAACAGAACAGTAACAGAAAAAATTAAATGAAAAAAAATCTTTTAAGTTTCAAAATTTTGAAAGAGCAGATTTTTTTTTGACTTTTGTTTTGTATGAAGATTACAGGTTATCAGCAGGAACTCACACAAGTACATTAAAGCACCCACAAGGTGCGAAGTTTGCTGAAAAAAAACAGAAAAAAAAGAAGTGAGAAAAAAAAATATTAAACAACAGGAAATTCAGTAAACACTCTAATGTTTGCTCTCTAAAATAACTAATACTTTTAATAAAATTAATCAAAACAAAAAATGTCAAAAAAAAATAAAAAAATAAACGAACTTAGCAAAAAATAAAAAGAAAAAAATAAATAAAAAAGTCTCAGTGACCTTTTCTTCTCTCAGTGTTTTCTCCTCTTGGTGGGTGCTTCACCAACAGCCAACAAGCCTGAAAATAAATAAATAAATCCCTGTTTCTTGATTTATCAAAAGCATTTGACACCAACTCTCTTTAAAAAAATGTTTCTCTCTTTCCCTGTTACCTCCCTCTTGTGGTTTAACAGCTACTTAAGTGATAAATATTGAGGAGTTAGATGGCAACAGCAATATTCTTCCTTCTTACCTGCTACAGTAGGGGTTCGACAAGGATCTATACTTGCATTACTCTTATTTAACATATTTATAAATGACTTTCACACTGCTGCCAGAACTCTTTTCTCATGCAATATGCATAGAATTTAACAATTATCTGCTCTACCCACACCCTAGAGAAACTGTGTAAAGACAGCACAAGAATATTTTACCTCTAATAAATCATGGTTATGCAGCTCACAACTCCTACTGTTTCCGAAGAAAACAAAACTGCTTCTATTTACCCGTAAAACACTCTCCCTAGCAAAACCTTCTTCAATATCACCTCATTCAATAACACAAAAATTGATGTGGAATTACACAGAAAAGTATTACGTGTCTTAATTGATGATTATATGAAGTTAGAAACCCACTTCCAAGCAGCCAGCAAAGAAAAAAAACAAAACAAAATGTTGGCCTTGTATGTAGAACTAAACAATTTCTCAAAGATGGACCCAGGCAAACGATAGCAAAAAACTGTCTCTATCTAACTCAACTATATGCTTCTTTCTTCTTCACTAACCTTCACTAACCTTCAAATTATGCAAAAAAAAAACAAAATTTGAGCAGTGTTATAACAAAATTGCTAGATTTGTAGCAGATACCCCCCTACAGGACTCACCACTGTGTAGCTCCTGAACACCTTAACTGAACTGAAATCTCTCACCACTTTCATTATACTCAGCTCCCAGTAGCTTACAATCTTATATATAACCAAAATACCCTGCTCTAAAATATATATTCCACGCCCAAACAGAGCACTTCACTCTAAAAGACAGAAAGCTGCTTTCCACAACTAGATCTCATAACACAACTGAAAATGCTCTTTATTCTAGCTATATACCCAAAATGTGGAATTCCATCCCACAACCTCTTAAACAACTTGAAAACTTACAAGCCATTACACAAAATCTAAAACAGTACTTTGTACAACATGGCTTTGTCCATGTACATCCCCAGGACAGCATACCACAAAATCAGAAAAAACAACCTCTACCCCCTCCCACTAGGCCCCTCACACACCCAGTATCTACTCTCTCTCAACCATTTCACCAAAATATAATGTATCACTTTACTTCTTCATTTTACGCAAAAGTATATCTTAATATCTATAGTTAATCTTGCTACAACACCAGTGGACACCTCTTAACTTCTTCCTTTCTTATCTACTTAATTTTCAGCATTGCTTCATAAGCAGTGTGATGCCCCTGCACTGGCTCAGTAATTGATCTCTCAATCTTCACCACTAGCACCAGTGAGGGATGTACACTTTGGGAGGATTACAAGTACACCCAGTAAAGTACCCTTGAGAGCACACAGAGATCACAGTCAGTCTGGGGCTGTTTTTTCCCTCTTTCTCCAGATGCCCAGTAAGAATCCCCACTGGCACAGCTATAGGGTTAAGATCTCAGCTGAAGGGTCAAGCCAAGACCTCCAGCACCCTCTCTGTCCAACCAGTGCTTCATGTCCATGCACACACACTTTAAGGTTTGATTTATATACAAACACACACATCTGGGGAAGGCTGGCACAGGTTTACTAGCTATACCTCCTTCTGCCCAGACTATAAGGTAGTTATCACTGCCACCAACCCCTACTTATCAGCTACTTAAAGGCCCTTAAAAAGGGTGACCAATCCTACTGCCTACTGTTACTATTATCCAAATGGTAAGTGTGATCAAGACTAAGGCTATTTAGGAATGGCCTGTACAGTGTGTCACCAAATATGTATGCAAGTACTCTAATAGCTTAAATATGTCTAAAATTTATCAGCCACAAAGATAGGTTTAAATATATTTAATAATAAATAAGAAAAGAACAAGAAATACTCAATCAACACAGTAACTACAGAGTTCAGAATCACAGGAAATATTTTAAAACAACATTGCAGGACAGTCTCAAATAAATACATAAAACATCCAAAATAATCTTTACTATATTCCTATCTATATCTAAAAGATATTACTGTATCCTAGACTTACTTACAGAGCAGCACACAGGCAGAAGTACTGATGATGGATGTTTCAGGTCAAACACAATATACAAAATGCACAGTCTTTCTCTGAGAGAGTTCTTAAATTACTATTGAACATTACTGCTGGGTCAACTTGAATGACATCACTCTTTGTCACCTGCCTTCGGTTCCCAGGATAACAGATACCAACAGAATTTTATCATCTCTGTGTGAGAAGTACATATCTCTCAGATTTGCAGCTGCTAGGAAGCAATAAAACACTTTACATTTTAAACCTAGTTATTAAAATTACTTTCAAGACAATAGAAAAACTTCTAGCTCTAGACATTGTGTCTGCTTGTTGCATTGAAACTGAGAGATAACACAATCGTAAAACATTTTGATTCTAACTTATTTTCCTGAAGATTTGCAAGTTAACTTTGTACATTCCAGCTTCTACTATTAAAACATGCATTTGCACAGGTTTATATACATTTCTGTTCTTTTCCAGTAGGGTACACTGTGGTTACATTCTTGAAGCTCAGTACATAACATACAGTTCTATCTAAATCATAGCAATATTCACAAATGACATAGAATTATTTACAGAATCCCAGCCAGCTGGGCTGGCAGCATCACAAGCAGTTTAACTTCCAATTTCCCCTCTAAAGACCATCAAACAAGCAAACTTGGCATTAGTACCATTTCCTGTAAAGCTAAAAAACCTGTAAACTGCAGATTCAGCACTAATACTGTGATTTGTATTTGTATGCATGAATCTGCAGTTCCAGTTCTATTACATGCTTTTTCTTCCAGTTTAGCCTTGTCATATTTAACTAACACTGCAGTATATTTGTCAACAAACTATCCAAATAGAAAAAGCGGGAGATAGAAAAGACTGACCAGGTTCAGAAGGAATACTGGTTGACGACTAACAAAGAAGCTAAGAAGGGAGTTGCAGTAGCAAAGAACAAGGCATCGGAGGCACTCTACCAACTTCTGAAAAGTGATTCAGTAGGTGGCACAAAGAAACTATATCAGGTTGCAAGGCAAAGACAGAAAGATAAAGAAGATCGTCAGACATCCTTCATAAGGGATGCTAGCAACAACCTGCTCACCAGTCCACAGGACAGCAAAGGCAGATGGAAATAGTACTTCCAGCAGCTTCTGAATGAAGAAAACTCCACAGAAACTGTACTGCCCCAGACACAGTCCATGATGAAAGAAGAAGAAGAGCCCACCCTAGAAGAAGACGTAAGAATAGCACTAAGGAAAATTAAGTCAGGGAAAGCAGCAGGCTGAGATGAAGTCACAGCAGATATGATACAAATGCTGGGTGAGATAGGGGAGAAATGGCCTCTAAGAGTACTCAAAGCAGTGTGGAGAGAAATGTGTATCCCAGATAACTGGAGAATAAGCATATTTGTGCCAAAGTACAAGAACAAAGGGGACATCCACAACTGTGGGTAGTACAGAGGCATCAAACTCCTGTCACACTGCATGAAAGTTCTGGGGAGGGTGACTGATAAACAGTTATGCAAAGTAGTAGAATGTGAGATGGGAGATGAGCAGTTCATATTTAGATCAGGATACAGCACAACTGTCCTAATGTTTGCAGTGAGACAGATAGTTGAGAAGAAGCTAGAAATGAGGAAAGAGTCCAACTGGTCATTCCTAGACTTGAAGAAAACATATGACAACATCCCAAGAAAGCTGACTTGCACAATACTGTGATGGTTCAAAGTCCCAGAAACATTGGTAGAATTAGTGCCAGCTAAGTATGGACCCAAGTAAGGACCCAATGACTCAAGTATGAACAGTGTTTGGTCACCCAGAGAGATTCCCAGTGGGAGTGGGTGTGCACCAGGGTTCAGCTCTGAGCCCACTGCTATTCATACTTGATACTTGTGATGGACTAATTTAGCAAACAGGTTGGAGGGGACAGATCAACAAAGTTGCTGTATGCTGACAGTGTGGCATTACAGGCAAACTCTAAGCAAGAACTTCAGCAAAGGATAGGGGAATGGAATGTAAAACTGAAGGAATGAAACTAAGTACAGGAAAGACAGTGGTAATAGCAGCAAACTGGGGAAATCAGTAGAAGCTGAGATTCGAGATAGAAAGGAAGATAGTGGAACAGCTAAAAGGCTTCAAGTATCTGGGAGTGGTGGCTGAGGAGAAGGGAAGTCTGAATAAAGAGGTCAAAGCTAAAATCAGAAGGGCTGCAGCCAACTAGCATAGAGTGTCAGGTGTAGTGTATGACAGAAAAATTCCAAAGAAGCTGAAAAGTAAGGTGTACAAGATAGTGGAGTGACCAGTACTACTGCATGGTACAGAAACATGGGCAGTAAAGGCAGAGCAGATGAGGAAGGTAGAGGTGATGGAAATGAAGTTGCTGAGAAGGGTGGTAGGATGCACACTGTGAGACAGACAAAGAAATGAGGACATAAGATCAGAAGCCAAAGTAGCTCCAATTGCAGAAAAGATCAAAGAGAACAGATTATGGTGGTTCAGATACATGTGCAGAAAAGCAGAAGACAGTCTGGTGAAGAAGATTTGGGAGAGTCAAGAAGAAGGCAAGAGGAAACAAAGACATCCAGCAAAGAGGTGGCTGGATTGTGTGAAAGATCTGTGACAGTCAAGCATGAGCGTTGAAGAAGGTAGGAGTTTGGCACTGAATAGAGAGAGATGGGACTGTTAACACGATACCCTGACCCCATGTAGAAAATGAGAAAAAGGGGGCTGATGATGATAACACTATCCAAGTATAAGTAAGACTGTAACACTGATCTCCCTATCTGTCATGTTCTGATGTAATATTTCCACTTTCAACAGGATTTTTAAAACCCGTTGTTATGTTAACTGTACCCTGAAATCTGGACCAGTGTGTTTTGCTCTACTATTGTTAATTCAATTATTATTATTTAATTCCCAGGACTCCGTGGAAAAGGGCTTCTAAAGTCTAGTCAGATTCCCCAGGTACACAAATATAAATAAATAAATAAATAAATAAATAAATAAGTAAATACATAATTACATAAGTACATAAAAACAGAATAGTGTAGTAAAGTAGAAATGAACAAAATAGAAATAGTATAGGTACCACCAAGGAACTTAAGACTGCAACAGTAACTTATATAGAATATTATATGTCAGAGAGCCATTGGGAGGGATAACATGATAGCCATCATGCATGCTTAATAGTATAGGAATGACAAATCAAAGATTTAATGAGTTAGTGACTAGACTCAGGTAGTCCTACTCTGGTATTTAGGAAATCCTTTCAGGATGGATTGCTTCAGAGAAACAGTGAAGACCGAGCATTTAATAGAATTTGACAAAAAAAACTTTGCTAGAATCTCCTTGTGTTCTGACTGAGTGTGCTTCTCGGATGATAAGTATATTTTTTGGTACTTTTTAACTGTTCAGAGTTGAATAAAACAATAATTGAATTCAGTTCAGAATACAGTTTGAATAAATTGCATTTATTTAAACTGTATTTGCTTTAATATTGCTACACACTCAAGAGTGCTAGCTTGCACTGCACTTGAATTGTTTTTAGTGCTGTTTTAGCTGCTTTTCTGTAAAAAAAAATTCTAAGCTTGTTTCCTGCCTTTCCTGTAACTAGTCTAGTCTAGATACAGATTTGCTGTATCCAGGACTGTTTGTAAGCTTCTGATCCCCTTTTGCCTTTCTGTGTTGGAGGGAAGCCTTCTAGCTTATCAGTGGGAGTGGTAAGCACTGGGTAGCCTATCTACCACAAGAGTGGTTTCTGGCCCAGAAATTGTAGTTTATTGGCTGTTTGGGCAGTTTTTCCATCTCTTTCAACTTTCTGGTCTAAAAGCCCGTGTTTGCACTTTCCCGTCTTTCCTGTAACTAGTCTAGGCCAGATACAGATTTGCTGTATCCAGGACTGTGTGTAAGGTTTCTGTGTTGAAGGGAAGCCTTCTAGCTTATCAGTGGAGTGGTAAGCACTAGGTAGCCTATCTACCACAAGAGGAGTGGTTTCTGGCCCAGAAATTGAAGTTTATTGGCCGTTTACACAGTTTTTCCATCTCTTTCAACTTTCTGGTTTAAAAGCTCATATTTGCACTTGTTTCCCACCTTTCCTGTAACTAGTCTGGTCCAGATACAGATTTGCTGTATGCAGGACTGTTTGTAAGCTTCTGAGCGGTGCCAAAGTCTGCTCTTCAATTTCTGCCTTAGATATGCTAGTTATCTTTTCTCCTGTACTTTTACTAGCTTATTAGTCTAGCACTTTACCAGACTTCTTGTAGCAATTATTGTAGCACACAAAAGTGCTACCAGCACTAAATGTTCTACAAGAAAATAGCTCCAGTACTTATTATTAATGCCCAACCCTTCAAGCATGTCTAAAGGTCACTTCCCTGTGCTTTCTCCTATTAACCTGGTGAATTTGGGCATCCAGAGGCAATGTAGCAACTGCCTCATGTACACTGACAACCCTCTCCTCTTATGTCCCAACACTCAGACTTGCAAGAGATGCACTTATATATCCAAATTGGAAACCACGTACTCTCCAGTCAAGTCTGGAATAGCTGGTCAGGAGGAGAAGGTCAACACTTGCACCACACCACATGGAACACATAGCCCTCCAGAACACACACCAGCACTGCCTTCACATAAAAACACAAACTACACACCCACCTTTGTGGAGGCTCTCAATAAAAATCTACCCAAACAGCAGAGACCTCCAAGGCAGAAACGCACTCGACCACCACAACACAACACTAATCACGAGACACATAACTCTCCTAAACAGTGTGCCACTCAACCAAAGCCCCTAAGGCAAAACAGCATGTCCAACACACTAGTCATAGGTGACTCGATAGTGAGGCACACTGATGTCCCACTCATTAGGTTGGATAAGGAAAAAGTAACAGTCAGCTGCCTGTCAGGTGCCAGGATCCTCCACATAACGTACGCATTCAGGTCCCTCAACAACAGGTACAAATATGACTCTGTCATTGTACATGTGGGTGTGAATGACCTGAGATGTACATCCGTGGACTACATGAAAAGAGACATGGAGGAGCTCTTGGATTATGTAGCCCAGGTGGATATGTCCCTAGCCCTGAGCAGCATCCTACCATCACCCAGAATGATACCACAGTACAAGCAGAAAATGATTGATTTCAACAACTGGTTAAGTTTCTGGTGCCATTCTAAGGGGATCCAGTATCTGTCTACCTGGAATGACATAATTGACAGACCTCGATGCTTTGCCAGAGGTGGCCTGCATCTGTCACCCCTGGGCTTCCCGATACTGGCCAAGGCTCTTGCCACCCCTACAGTGCCTTTTTTTAGGCGGTCTTCCAAAGACCAAATTACCATTGTAACAGCTACAAAGAAATGCAATCTGAGGGTCTTGCTGCTCAATGCTAGAAGCCTAAATCTCAAAATGCACTTGCTTGAAGCACTCCTTAAAATAGATAACATCAACATTTGTGCTGTAACAGAGACCTGGTTCAAGGAAGCAGAAAGTACCCCTGCACTACCAGGCCATAAATCATTCCACACCCTTCAGCCCCAGAACTTGGACCGAAGCTCCAAAGGTGGTGGTGTTTCCATATTCATAAAGGATGTGCACACCTCCAGACTGGTAACCCAACATAACACATCAGAGATACTTCAGGTGCAGCTAACATTGAAAAGACAGCATTCAGGTTGTAGCCTGCTATAGGTCTCTAACAATGTCCTAAGACTCACACTCCATGTTCCTAAGCACCCTGGAGAATATTAGGGTACAACCTAACACTCTCATACTGGGTGACTTCAACTACCCCTCCATTAACTGAGAAAACTACTCATGTACCAATACACTTGCCTAACATTTCCTGGAATTCATTAATTCTAGTGCCCTGGACCAGCTTGTTCTTACCCCCACTTGAGGTAGCAACATCCTTGACCTGGTCATTACTAACATGAGTGACCATTGCTCTACACCAATAATCAACTCCTCCGTGGTTAGATCCGACCACAAACTAATCACCTTGGAAGTCCAGATTCCGCTCCCCCCCCCCCCCCCCCGCAAAGGTAACCACCATGAAAAACTTCTCCAAAGCTAACTCTGGGCTCCTAAAAACAGAGGAGGCTAACTTCACGGCAGCCATACAAATGGAGAATAGTTGCATGATCGCTGAATCATACACCAATGCACTGTACGAATACGTACACAAATGCATGGATCTCGCAATACCCAATAGAACCAAGACGCTCTCCTCCAAAAAAGGAAGCCAATCTGGTGGTTCCCTGCCATAAACAAACTCTACAACAGAAGGAAGAAACTAATGCGGAATAAGGTGAAGTCCCAAGAATGGAAAAACTCCCTTTATCAGCCTCAACAAAAAGTTGAGATCCCTCATCAAATCCTCTAACGCTAGCTACGAAAACAGAATTGTAGCAGATAGTAAAGACAACCACAAGGTCTTCTATAGTTATGAAAAGAATCTCCACGGCAATACCCAGATTTGCTCTGAGCTACTGCACAACAGTACTTCATATACCGAGCCAACAGATATTGCCAATATACTGGCTGACAGATTCAGTGCCAACTTTACCCCCCCAAAGGAGCAATCACAATACCAGTAAATTGCCAGGCACCCAGTATTACTGCTGCACAGTTTAAAACAGCACTGTCCAAGGCCAAGAATACAGCTTCTGTGGGACGTGACAATATCCCTGGTTGTGTTCTACATGAACTACAGAGTGAACTGGCACCTCACCTATGTGCCCTGTTTAATAATAGCCTCACCTCAGGCTTTGTCCCTGCCAAATGGTGCACTGCTACAGTCATCCCTCTCCACAAAGGAGGAGTGATTACAGACCCTGGGAACTATCACCCCATTAGCCTGATGAGTCTGATATGCAAAGGTATGGAATGCATCATTATGGACCTAATAAACAAGGATATAGGGAATCTCCAAACTCTGGATCCCACACAGTTTGGTTTTGTAAAGGGTAGATCATGCCTGTTCAACTTGGTCGACTTCTTTGAGTCAGTCACCAGAGCTGTGGATGAAGGCAAGGTGGTTCATATAGCCTAACTTGACCTGGACAAGGCCTTTGATACTATTCCCCACTCAGGAATCAGAAAAACTCACTAAGCTAGGTATCAACCCCTATATCACTAGGTGGGTTGCAAACCGGCTCTCAGATAGAACCCACAGTGTGAATGTAGCTGACTCCAGGTCAGACTGCTGACCAGTCACGAGTGGAGTCCCACAGGCTTCGGTCCTGGGTCCTCTCCTGTTTGGTATCTACTTCTCTGAATTCCAGGCCAACACAAAGGGACTCCAGCTGACAAAGTTCACAGACGATTGCAAGTTGGGAACTATTATTAACTCCTCAAGTGATGTTGACATTCTACAGAACGGCCTCACTGAGACCAACGACTGATGTCAGAACCATGGCCTTAAGCTCAATGCCAAAAAATGTGTCGTCATCCCCTTTGGGAAAAACCCATTTCCCATGAATTACCACATCGATGGTAGTCCACTGAACACAGAAGGCATTATAAGAGATCTGGGAACACAGGTTGACAGCAACCTCTCTTTTGAACACCACATTGCCACTGTGGTCAGAAAGTCCTTCTGTGTGGCGCATCTCATTACTAAGGGTTTTTTATCCTGGAAGAAAGAGGTCATTGTCTCCCTCTACTCTTGCCTCATTAGGCCAATCATCGAGTACAATGTCCCATTTGGCATGTACCTCACTAGACACCTGCAACAACTGGAAAGGCCACAAAAGTACCTCACAAAGAGGATCCTAGGCCATAAACACTTGCATTATATGGACAGACTCTAAAAACTCCGGCTATTCTCTGTCTCATATCACCTACTTAGAGGTGATCTCTGTTTGACTTACAAAGCCATGTCTGACCCAGCCCTGTTAGAAATGCTACATCTAAAGAAATCCCAATTCCTCCACACCACAAGCTCCAGAGACCTCAACCTCATTACCACAATCAACAGAATGTGCTGGAGAGACAGGTTCATAACCCAGAGACTGTGCATGCTATGGAATAGGCTTCCCATACATGTCAAGTAGAGCACCTCACTGGCCCTCTTCAAGAGAAATCTTGATGCGTGGATAGGAAATATAAAATTCACCCTGGGGATCACTCCAGTGGCTCTACTCAACAGAGGTACTGGGAACTAAGGTCGGGTGGCACGATGCCAGGTAATCCTATGGGCTAGGCTTGTAAAGGCTCCAGGGCCATTAGCCTAGTACACACGACGCCTATGAACATATGAACCTATGAACATGGTATGATATGCTGTTCTAAACCCTAGCTCATTAACAATAGAAACCGAAGGAAGACTTTGAGTAAATTCTGGGGGATGTTCTGACTGTGGACAGTGGCTATAGTATCCAAAATGCCTCAGCTTGTAATTTAAGGACTATGTTGAAAGTATGTGGCACATTATTGTAGTAACTTTTGCAGGGAGTAATGGTGATATTGCATTCTGGTGGAGTTTAGCACAAATCTCCTTTGTTTCTGGAAGGCAAGAAAGCCATCCTCAGCAGTAAAACAATACTTGTCACCAGGACCTATAATTAAACAAACAAAGCCACACAGTCTAACAACCACTTCACCATTGTGCAGTTAATCTCACCCTTCATGTAGACTACCACCTACTCATTCTTTTTTCTGCCCCTCCAGATAGGCAGGAGCCTGAAGTTTCCAGGCTACACCAGGTACTTAGTTTTATGATTTCAGTTAGAATACCAGCAAAGGAGCTTCAGTGGCTGAGGTCCTATGATCTCTTCCTCCTGTTTGCTAGCAGCAGTTGCATACATGGGAAGCAATACAAGCTCAGACTTTGTGCGTCTAAACATTTCCCTTTTCAAAGTATGCATGATAGTCACATAATAATTCAGACTGCAGAAGCAGGTGGTTATGAATGCATCTGCCTCAGTCTTAAAACACACACTTTTTTTATCTTTAGCTTTGCCCTTGCTCCACTTGGCAATTTGAGTCGTACTATCCTAGAGGAATACCAGAAGTTACTGTAGCACAACAGTGAGTTGTACATAGATAACTGCATTTTAGAACAAATCCGATTGATACTTTTTTTATCCCTTCTTTGAGAATTATTTTTTATTTTTATTTTATTTTACATTTGTTGACTGGGATAGTCCGACTGGAATCATGTCCATTTTCAGCGGAGGCCCGGGGAGAAAAGCTCCAAGACAAACAGCAACAATTAAAATAAAAATGAAGACACTTTATAGATTTGATATTTACAAAGACAGAATAACAGTTTCACTGGTAAGGGTTAACCCCTGGATAAAGTCAGGAGAGAAAGAATAATAACAGTAACTTGACTAAGAATTTATTTATATATGAGGTATGAGTTAGCCAGGCGTGTTACTTATTTTTTTATTATTTGTTGTTATTTATCTATTTTTGTTATTATCCCCACCCTTTACCTATATCCTGCTTCCCTAATAATCAATTAAGCATGAACAGACTTTGTAACTTTGTGTTGGTTAGGACATGCTTTCAGCTTCTTTTTGTGCTGTAACATGTTGGTATATTTTAACTGCGAACCTTCGTACCCCCCTACAAGGTGTCCGCAGAAATTCTGGATTTTGGTAGCAGCACTCAACAGGTGGGCCACTCAGGAGCATCCATTCTGGAAAATAAATCCACTATTTGGATTACTACTCAGCTGGTAGTCACCACCCACTACTAATTGACTAGTCAAGTTTTGCTGGCTGGCCGTAATGGACACGTATATGCTATGCAGCCTCAAGCTGGGTAGGTATTTATTTATTTATTTTAATATCTATGCAGTACAGCATTGCCTTCGTCTTCCGCAGTTGCTGTGAACTCCTTAGAACCAGTGCAACAATTTTCGTTAGCCTGAAAGCATCTGTTTGCTTCACTGTCATTTTCATTAACACTAATAATTAGAAAGCCAGGGTACGTGTCAACAGCTGGATTTCATGTTAACAGCTGGATTTCATGTATATACCACAAATCCTCTGGTGCTTCATGACTTTTGTTTTGCCATTGCCGCAGGCTGCTGTTAACCCGATGAACTGTGACCACATTCCATTACTTTTCAGGAACAGAAGACGAACCTCACTTTTGTTAAACATTAAGCATGAAGTTTATCTAGGGATGTGCCATGGAATTAAAGGAGTTAAGGGCAGCTGGGGCTCAGGCTTTCGTTTTATGTTAATTACATAATCTACACTAAAAATAATTTTTATTGCAGTACTTAACTGCACCATTTTATTCTAAACTGTTTTCAAAACGGAACTACTGCCAGTGTGCCACAGAATAGAAATTTCCGCAAAAGTATGAACTACAGAAGGGGAGAAGGGTAAGCCTGACTTACTAACACCTCCCCTCCCCCAAAGCCATTTGCAGATGTGCTTTAACAGAAGTGGTTTCCCCTCCCCCACATTTCTTGGCAATTCATCAAATTACCAGAACAATGGGGCTGTGAAACTGTATCCTGAGGGCAGACTGGGTGTGTCAAACCAGTATTCTGAAAGCATAGTTTGTGAAGTTCCTCTAGCTTTAAATTTCCAAGTACATGTGCTTTCTTGTTTATTCATTATTTAGTATTTACTAGTTGTGACAGGCAGTAGTACACCAGACCTCTCAACTTCTTAGTATGTGAAAGTTGGGCAAAGTGTAAAATAATGCGGTTACAAAGGTCCAAAAATAGGGACAGTTTTTAAATATTGCTGTTACAAACTTAGAAAGTTGCTAGAATAGTAGGATTTGTATTAGCATGCATTCTCTGGAGGATACAAAGTCTGAAACACAAATGTATGTCATTATTTAGTGACTTCAATCCCCAGTGATTTGCCAAAAAAACACAAATTTTATGAGAAATGTTACAAGAACCAGAGCAATAATATGAGGCAAAAATCTGGACATTCTGCAAAAATCTGGACAGTTGACAGGTATGTAAGTACACACACACACACACACACACACACACACACACACACACACACACACACACACTCACACATAACATGATCCCAAGGAAAATTTTATTTATTTGATTATCACTGATATGGGCTGTGTGTACCATATCCTTACACTGTTTTTCCTTTTGTGCAGACATCTGTGCCATCAGTACCAGACTAAATCTTATCACCTATGAAATGTTAGTAGTCAGCTAGATGTACATGAAGCTGTATTAATAGCAATTAAAACTGTTTTTTATTTTGCAATAGAAATTATGTTGATGTTTATGTTGCCGCATATGTAACTTGCTCGTTGGTCAGTGTCCTGTTTAATTGATATGAAAACTGTATGTTGTTCATAGGATCATAGGAGGTTACTAGACTAATGGTACTGGGGCCCTTACAAGCCTAGCTAAGAGTTTATCCCCAAAGAAGAAACCTCAGTAAGCATCTGTCGCCCCTGTCAATGAGGGACACAGGTGGAACCCCTGGGACAAATTTGTGATTTCCCATCCACTCATCAAATTTGCGCTTGAAGAGGGTCAGCGAGGTGCTCTGTTTGACGTGTATGGGAAGTCTATTCCAGAGATGGGGCAGCCTCTGAGAGACAAACCTGTCTCTCCAGCAGGTTTTGTTAATGTCTCATATTAGGTTTAGGCCTTTTGAGCAGGTAAAGAGCAAGGGCTTTTACTTTAGGATATGAACCATCTCTAGTAGGGCAGGGTCCCAGATTGCCTTCTAGGTGAGACACGGATCCCTCTGAGCAATCTGTACGATACCGAATAGAGTGAAAGTGATTTAAGCCTGTCCACATAAGACAGGTGTTGTAGGCCATGGATTCTCTTTGTGAGGTATTTCTGTGGCCTTTTCAGCTGGTGCAGGTGTTTGGAGAGGTACATACCAAACAAGGCATTATACTCAATTATAGGTCTAATGAAGGAGGAGTACAGAGAGGTAATAACCTATTTTTTCCTGGATGCAATCCCTTTACTTATGAGATGAACCAAGTAAAAGGCTTTTCTGTCTACTGCTGCTACATGTTGTCAACCTGTGTACCCATGTCTCTCACCACAGCTTGTGTGCTTAGGGGGTTGCCATTGATGTGGTAATCAGTAGGGGCCATGTTTTTGATGAATGGTATAATAATACATTTTTTTTTTGCATTTAACGTAAGGCTATGACTTTGGCTCCAGTCATATGCTGCTGTGAGACCCACTTGTAGTATGTTAACATCATTTGGAAAGTCAGTGACAGGACCCAACTTACAGCCGTCCACAAACGTGGTCAGTCATGGGCCTTTTGTCTTTGCCTGGACCTCTGAGAAGTAGATGCCAAACAGTACGGGTCCCAGGACACATCCCTGGGGAACACCACTAGTGACAGGTCTGCTCTCAGAGGTGGAGGCACCTATTTTGATATTGTGGGTCCTATCAGTGAGCCATTTGGTTACCCACCTGATGAGATAGGGATTTATGCCAAGTTGTGTTAGTTTTTCGATGATACCTTACTGGGGAATTGTGTCAAAGGCTTTGGCCAATTCAAGCTAAGCTGTATGTACTGACTTTCTCTTATCCAGGGCCTTGGTGACAGTCTCAAAAAAGTCAACCAAGTTCAATAGGCAAGATCTGCCCTTGATGAATGTGAACTGAGTGGGGTCAAGTGCTTGGAAATCAACTATGTCCTTGTTTAGGAGGTCCATAATAATATGCTCCATAGCTTTACGGATCAAACCTGTCAAGCTAATGAGGCAGTAGTTTCCAGGGCAGTAGTGGCACCCCCTTTGTGGAAGGGGATGACAATGGCAATTCTCCTGTGGTTGAATAGTGTGCTCAGTGGTGAAGCTTGTTCTTGATGGAGATGGTGCAGAATACAGTTTGGATACTATCAGGTTCCATGGAAGCTGTGTTCTTTGCCTTGGATAGGGCCTTTAATACTTGATCTATGAAGATGTGAGGTGCGGGACAGATATCGGGCATGTCGAATGGGCCTCTGGGGGGGCAGGAGGTAAAGTTTACACTGAACAGATCTGCTAGCAGGTTGGCTAAGTCAACAGGATCAGTGTAAGTGGTACCATTAAGAACTAATTTAGAGCAAACCTGGGTTTTCCATGAAGGTTCCTGATGTAACTGAAGAAGGCTTTGTGGTTTCCCTGTGTTTCGGAGGCTAGTTTTGATTCATAATTGGTTTTGGAGGTTTTTACTAGTGATCTAATTTGCTTGTTGAGGCTAAGATGGGAATTTTTCCAGTTGGGAATTTGCACCTTTTTACCCTTTATTTATTTATTCATTTATTTTATTTAACATTTGTTTACTGGGATGGTCCGACTGGACAACAGTGTTCATTTTCAGTGGAGGCCTGAGGAGAAAAGCTCCAGCAAAGTACATTTTTACTAATACATGTCCCTTGGGCAACAGGTTCTTCCTTTTGTTGTAAAGCCTGTTGACAGAGAATGTCCACCAGATAGGTTTGTGTTTCCTTGAGGAGCAGGTTTAATTTCTGTTGGGTATGGCTGAGTCCATGCAGTTGTACAGGTGCTTGTATACTGCATTGGTGTACTGTTCAGCATTGTTGTCTGCATCCTCTGAGTGTGTGTGTGTGTGTGTGTGTGTGTGTGTGTGTGTGTGTGTGTGTGTGTGTGTGTGTGTGTGTGTGTGTGTGTGTGTGTGTGTGAAGCAACTGATAACCTGCCTTAGGAGGTTGTAACTTTTTGTTTGCCCTTTTCATAGGTTTTGCTGTTATATATAAACTTATTTTTAGTTGTTTTATTATTATTATTATTATTATTATTATTATTATTATTATTTATCTGTCTTTTAATTCACCAGGTGAGACCCACTAGGCTAGTGGCCTCTTTTCAGGGGAGACTCGAGGTGGTATGGGAAATTTGGTCAGGTTATCAGGGAACTTCCTCTGGTCTTTTTGATAGGTGCTATGGGATCGATTACATCCATCTGAGCTACCACCAGCTCAACTAGATGGGAACTCGGTTTAATTAAATTTTGGTCTACATGAATTTGTCATATTCTACTTTTTGTGGTGGTTTTCTCAATGGAATTGCTTATGAAAATAGGCTGCTTAGAACAGCTAACCCCCAATCTTCTTCTTCTTCTTTCAGCTTTTCACGGTTAGGGGTCGCCACAGCAGATCATCTGTCTGCTCATGATTGACAGTGGAGTTTTACGGTGTTGAGTTGCCAGCCCAGCACCCAATCTTCCACAGAAGGCACACACACATGCAAACACTCACACCTAGGGCCAATTTAGTATGTCCAATCCACCTACTGTATGTCTTTGGGATGTGGGAGGAAACCCACGCGACCACAGGGAGGACATGCAGACTCCGCACAGAAGGCACCCCAGTCAAGAATCGAACCAGAGAATCTCTTGCTGTGAGGTGGCAATGCTAACCACTGCACCACCATGGCCGCCCAACAGCTAACTCCCAATGATATATAATAAATCATAGGATCATAGGAGCTTACTAGACTAATGGCCCTGGGGCTCTTACAAGCCTAGCCAAGAGTTTATCTCCAAAAAGAAACCTAAATGCACAAGTAAACAAACAAACAAAAAATTAAAAAAAAAAATAGTTTCATTTTTGCTTTTGCAAAGGTCCACAGGGTAGAGGCATGAGGAGAAAATCTTCAGTTAGAATAAAGAAATCATGCAATATCAGAATACAGTACAATGTCATCAGAGATGCAGCCAGTAAAGTAATAATTACCATTTAGAAGGCAATAGCTGGTTTATTGCTGATAAGCAGGAGAAGGAACTGTCTGAATCTGACAGACCTCTTTTACCTGTGACATACTTGTACAAGGCAAAGATACGAGGGACATAAACAATGGTACAAAGAAAAGCACCTTAAAACAATGTTCTGTATATAACAGAAGAATACACCCCCAAAAAAAGTATAGCCTCTGCTGTTGTATAGAGTCATGAATCAACAGGCTCAATGACTCAATGATTAGAAGGACCACCTGATTAATATTCTTCTTTTTGGACATTTTAATGGGGTAGTTAAAGATACGGATGTCAGAAGAGCTAAAAAGATTAAGCACACAACGGTGAGGGGATGAAACACTTAGGCACTGCCCTGGATTTAAGATCAGCATCAACACCCTTTTCCTATTTCTGTACACGGGGTCGGGGTGTCACATCAAAAGAAAACATCACCTAGAGCCAATGTTCATACCACTGGGTGGCTGGATGTTTGTTTATATTTATTAACCTGGCTGGAACATGGATGGATTCAAGAGTGTCAGCCATGAGTAAAAAGTTAATGTAAAGAAGTACAAGGTATAAATATTAGAAATACAAAAGAGTAAATACAGAAAAATGGAAGTAATTATCACTAAGTGTATCAAAGTTGAAACAGAAAATACATTCTGTACATGTGATATGCGGTAAAGTAAGATCTAAGGCAAATGCAGTTACGCATCTTTGAAGATGGCTGTGAATGAAAAGGTTGTAAGAAGAGATGGATAAAAAGAGGAAAATTTCAAGAAGGTGAACATTAGAAGAAATTGTGAATGTTGTGTTATAGACAAAACGCTGTACAGAATGGATTCAAGTTAAGTGACTGGAATACATTGAAAGCAGGAACGTTTGTTGCTTGGGATTTGTAATGCAAAATTGTTGGGGAAGAGTGATTTAAGAAGTAGCTAGATTTTAAAATGGATTATTAGCTAGCAATATATGGAAATGAGTGTAGATTTAGGAGATTAAATAGAAAAGAGCTAAATAAAAGTGTTCTCAGTTCAGTTGGTAACCATTTGGCCTTAGGATAGGGCAGTGGTGTTCTATGTTGAGTGAGAGGGTAATATACAGATTTGCATGAAGAGGGTTTATAATGTGAGAAGGGTTTTCTAGGTGTTTGCAGAAGTAAATGATAAACCATGTTCTAACTGAGCAAGAAGAATGCTCTTCCCAAATGTTCTTCTACCTTCACATGAAGCAAAATCAAATATTTCCTTGAGCCAGAATATAAATTTGTTTACTTCTGTTCTGATTTAATGAAATTTATTTGGTGCAAATTTAGTTGTGGGTGAAGCTAGATTCCAAGTGGTCTAAGCACAGGGTAGAGGCTGTTGTGAACTACCTGCCAGTTAATGGAGGCAACTAATTTTTTTAGGAGGGTGGCAAAGAGCATGGACTTAAGTCTTTTTCAAATTTAATAGGAGGTGCATATGTTGCAGCCAGAGAGAAAGCTGAAATTTCCAGCTCTTTCCTAATATTGGAGGGTGAGGGGCCTGATCTGTACATTATCATGTTGCCAGAGTATACGAGTGGTAGGGGAAGTCAGGTGGTAGTTTGTTAATTAAAAAATAGAATAAGAAAGGGCATAAAACTGAACATTGGTAAAACTGGCTGAGAGAGTTTTGAGAGCCAATATTAACCCTGAAGGTTTTTCTGGAACGAAAGTCTTTGATGCATTCATGTTAATTCTGACCAATAGCAATATCAGACAGTGAGTTACATAAGAGTTTGCAATTTACTCATTTAAAGGGTTAGTGAGGTAAATGGACACTGTACCAATCAGGTTGTCTTTGGCCATACTGAGAATTCTAAAAGTAAGAATGTAGAGGACACTTGTGGTCCTTTTTTAGGCCAGAAGCTATATCACTGGCTGGATAAGAGTACTTATTTTTGTACATAGTTGGCTATTTGTAAGTAAACTATTTTTTTCTAGTATTGTATAGCACCTCATGTTATACAAGATCACTGTTGAATGAAGGGATACCTGGGGTTTCTCTGACCACAAGGATAATATGTGTTCATTTCTGAGTATGTGAGTAGATCATTTGCAAACCCTTTTCAGCCAAAACCTGTGTCCAAGGGCAAAGTTACATTCAGTATAGATGTGAAAGTTACTGCAGAGGTTTAAGGATACAAGCTGACAGTGAGCTGCTCTGTATGGGCCAGAGTTTAATTTCCTCAGCTTCCATTTGCCTGTTGTGTAGCTCTGACTAACAAGTCACTTAACCAGACAGTTTTCCTGGGTCACTTCTGAAAAATACACTTGTGCCCAGTGGACATAATTGGTTAGCAAATAAATCTAATATAAATATATAAGGACAGTTTAAAGTAACCAATCAACCAGAAAACCAGAGTACATGGAAAACCAGATCCCCCCTCCCACCCCTACATACATATGGAGATAAAATGCAAACTGCCTGGAGAGAATAACCAAGACTGAATTACAAACCCTGTAGCAAGAAGACAGAACCTTACCCACAGAGGGTAAGACTCTGTTATTGAAATAGAATCCATAAGCTGAGATTGATAAGTCAGCTAGGGTGGTGCTTACAGACATTTAGCATAGTATGCAAAACAAACATTGTTTTGTATTTCATGGCAATGTGTAGGGTGGAGGTATTCATATACTTGCTCACTTGCGCAATGATTTGCACTACTTAGTATGCAGCATATGCAAATGAAAGCATAACGATATAGAAATGATATTGCGCAATCTAATGAACGAATAAAGAAATGCAAATGGTGGGAATAAAAAATGTCATGATTCAAGGTATTGGTGCAGAGTTTAGTGCACCTTTGTGTGCATCTTTATGCTGCAGCAAATATTCAAAAGACACCTGGGTTGCATCTTGTAGAAATATTGAAAGTTGCAGCATTCTGCATCAGCACTTAGTTGCTTTAGCAGCCTCCAACTGCAATCTGGTTGCAAGTTCTTACAGACCTAGGGTGCTAAAGAACAACAGAAGGCAGCTGCCTTGCAATGTCATGATGAAGTAGGTAATTGTGAATGGAGACTTTCTGAGTAGCCTGGCCGATATAGTTCAGTCATATGCTGAATCAGCGGGGGATGCATAGTCCTCTTCTTCCTGTAGATACCAAGGTATGTGAAGCACTTGCTATTCTTGCTAACTGACCTTTCAGAGGCCTTTTGGGGACACTTTGAATATTTTGCAGGCATCTACCTCAAGGTTATTCAGTACCAGGATAAACTATATCCTTAAATGTGAACAAATACCTATTCATATGATACAGCGAACTCTACTTTCCATTCTTCACTCACTCACTTCCTTACTTATATCAATTTTTCCCCCGGCTTTCTCTATAAATATACCATAAGCTTGCTTTTCTCTCACTTTCGTATTGCAAGCCCTGTTTGCATCCTACTAACTGATCTTTAATTTTTGTATATATTAAATCATTGCCATTTTAACTTGTATGTATTCTTAACCAATACCAAAAAACAGTTCTCGACCAAAACCAAGAAAAACAGGCAATTCTCTGTAGAATGTCACCAAGCACAATTAAATCCATCACAATCGAAAAGCGAAATTGTGGTGGATTTAATTGTGCTTGGTGACATTCTACAGAGAATTGCCTGTTTTTCTTATTCTTAACCAATGTTTTCATATTATGTCTAATTTGGTATAATTATTTAACCTGTATTTGTTTTTTTTTGTATTATTTTTAAAGATTGTAAAATAATTTTTCTTAAAATGTTTTGAAATACTTTGGAGCTTTTCTCCCTGGGCCTCCACTGAAAATGGGGTCCTACCCAGCTGGACTTCCCTGGTAATCAAATGTCAATAAATAAATAACTAAATAATAAATGTTTGTCAATATTATGCTGCTGCATGTAGATGAACATGTTTAGTTCCGCAAGGTGGCAGATGAGAAACCAGCACTGTGTAGTTTCTACAAAATCACAACTCCCAAGAAATTGGGTGACACAGATTGCGCTAGACAGAGAGCAAAGTCTCCATTTGGTGTGAAGGCACAGATTAATAGGAAAGGCTGCTATTCCCTGAACTACCAGATAGTCTGTGACAGAGAAGGGATTATTTTCAAATTGTGTAGTCACATGCAGTTTATTCACACAATTCCCACATGTGGCATATGTCTGACCTGTATGTTTGCTTTCAGGGTGGACAATTCTCAAAATGCTTTCTTGCTGGTAAGTGTTTTGCATGTGATACTGGCTGTCTCCTAGAATCATGATTCATGGCTGTGCACAACCTTGAAAGTGCAGCAGAAATGTGATAGAACATAAAGCACACTCAGATACAAATAACTGAGTGGCTGTTTGAGATAATGAAGGCACAGTTTGTTGCCTTGATACTTCTGGTGGGTTTTACAGTACTCCCTAGAGACAGATGTCAAGATTGTAGTAATATGAGTTATGCTGCATAGTATGATCTTCTGGAAGTAAGACTATCAGTCTGAGCGTGTGTCTGCATTACACTAACCAACACTCACTCTAGGCTTTATACAAGAAGTTTTTGAGGCAACATTTGCAAAATGATTCTAAATGCTCCTACTTTCATGACACCAAAACATGTAGAGCTTTAGTTCTGTGGTTCAGGGTTTGATTCCTTCAGCCTTCATTTGCCTACTGTGTGACCTTGAGCAAGAAACTTAATCAGACATTGGTCCTAGTTTGCTCCTGAAAAGGGACTGTGTGTCCAGTGGGCCTACCTGGTTAATAAATGGATATTATTATTATTATTATTATTATTATTATTACCTTCCGCGGTGGTGCAGTGGTAGCGTTGTTGCCTCACAGCAAGGAGTTCTTCCGTTCGATTCTCAGCTGGAGTCCAGAGAGTGTCTTCTGTGTGGAGTCTGCATGTCCTCCCCGCGGTTGGGTGGGCGTTCGAAAGACATGCGTAAATGGGTGTGCCTTCGTTGAAGGTTGAATGTCGAACTGGCACCTCGGCGTTCGTGAAAATCTACTGCCAATCATTAGTGGACCGGAGTTCCGCTGTGGCGACCCCTAACCGGGAAAAGCCGAAAGACAACAACATTATTATTATTATTATTATTATTATACTTTTATTTATTTTATTTGACATTTGTTTACTGGGAAAATCTGTCTGGGTCTAGGGTACCCATGTTCAGGAGAGCCCTGGGGAGAAAATCTCTATAAGATATATTTCAGCATCACACTGATAAAATCTATAACATACATTACATCATTACATTGCTAAGTAACACCGAAGTAAAAATCACATTCAACTAACAAAGAAGCAACATTTGATACAAAAGTAACAACTATTACTAGACTTAAGAATTAGAGTAAAACAAATGACAAATAAGATTGTTCTAGTACTCTTCTTAGGAAAGGGGAGATAGTGTGGGCAGACTAGAGTGAGGAATCATAAATGGAAGAGAGGAGAGCTGGTTAGTAAAAGAAAAATAAGAGAAAGAGGCTGAGAGTTAGTGTTTCTTCATTCGCTAACCAGGATTAGTGCATGAGCAGAACCATGAATTAGTTAGGAATTGTCTGATAGAATGTTTAAAGGTATGCAGGTTAGGAGTTGTTCAGATTTCATCTGAGAGGTTATTCCAAATTTTGGCTACTGAATAAGAGTAAATGTGTACTTGGCCAGCAGAGTTCTTTGGTTTACAGACAGAGAGTAGTTGTTTGTCTTCGGTTCTTAGGCATCATTCAGGTATGTAGGTGTGGCTCAAGGAGGAAAGTGCTGGATAGGTCAAGCATTTATAGATGTTGTGAGGTACTACAAGTTGTGTGTGTGTAAGCTGGTGAGGTAACTCAAGCCATCTGAGAGACTGCGATGCATGGCAGTGATATTTATTGTGTGGACTATTAGCAGCAAATTTAACTGTTTTTATTATAGCAAGCTTCGAGGTTGGTTTTGAGTGTGATGTTTATGTTGGTCAGAATTGGGGCACCATAGAGTAATAATGGGATTAGGTAGCCATTAGCTAGTGTTACTTTTGTAGAATTTTTAGGTAGTATTTGTATCAATATAGCATTCCTAATTTCTGATGAGTCTTTTTTATATTGGCAAGGATGTGAGGTTCACATTTTAGTTTGCCACCTATTATAACACCTAATAGCTTGCTTGATATGTATGATGACTTCAATGAGTATATTTTGAGATAAAATGCAGTTTCGCGTAAATCCACTTGCAAATTTCACATTTTGGTGAAACGGAAATTCATCAAAATCAAGTAGATCTCTCTCTCTCTCTCTCTATATATATATATATATATATATATATATATATATATATATATGTTTACTATTGTTTATTCAACGGAAAAACATTTTCCGTTCAAATAAACGAATAGTAATACCAAACAAAAAGAAAAAAACCTAACGACGTCGACACATTTGGTTTGACATTGGTGTCGAAACCACCACGTGATAGCCGTGTACGAGCTGATATAAATCAAACTCCTATAGGACAAATCACGACAAACCCCCCACACCCCCTACTTATATATTCCAAGTCCGAGATCGCACTACAGTGTTGATGTGGATTAATTTCCACTCCCCACTGTACCGCGATCTTCCTGCAGATAGTTGACTTACTCTTATGCAAATGCAGTAGTGCATTTGCATAAGTGGAGTAGACTATCTGGTGCACAAATGTTTGTGCGTTCGACATTCTGAGTTTCGGCACAGTGCAGCTGACAGAATGCTGTTCACACAAAGAATAGTAAACCATATATATATATATATATATATATATATATATATATATATATATTCAACAGATCCTTACATGAAAAATGTTAGATGTTAGATAGATGACTGACAAAATGGTTAAAACATCTGATGTTTCTTGAAAAGTCATGGAAATATTGACAATCTTCTTAACCTTCAGCTTCTAATGTTTGTACATACTATGATCTGATGTGTATTTCTGACATATCTACTTATCAGAGGTGCTATTATTATATGTGACATATTCATATAGCTTCAGTTATATTAGACACTCTCATTTTAATGTATATTTCATGGATTCAGATTTCTTTAGTTGCTTTCATAATGCTTTTCTTTTTTGTTTTTATACTATATTCTAAGCAGAGATGGATAATTTGTGTCTTTTGGTGTTGGAGAGATGGTGGATAGATGGTTTAGTTAAGTTTTTAACTAAACCAGAAACTTTATGTTTCATGTATGTGTTTGTAAATAGTTTTTGGTTTTTGAAAGTAGTGCTTAATATATGTTATGCATCCATGATAAGCAAGTTTTCAGTAGATTTCAAGTCAATACAGAAGAAAGGTCTTTCAGTAAGCAACAACATACACATTATAGTCAATGGCTTATAAATGTTTATCATTAAATATTAACGGTTTGAACAATAATATCAAAAGAGCCGGTTTGCTTAAATATATCAAAATGCATAAAGCCCAGATCAACTTTTTGTAGGAAACCCATCTATTAAAAAAGACCTACAAAAATACAAATTCAATAGCTATACCATTCTGGCTGATTCATGTTTTAAGACTAAGAGAAGGGGCACTCTTATTCTATGGAAAAATACTCATACTATGCCAAGAATTATAGATACAATTTCAGATAAAGATGTGATGCGAAGCATGGTTATTTTGGAAATCAATAGGAAGTATTATACTTTGATTAATACATACTGGATACCAGGACTAAGTACTAAATATGTTGACAAATATCTGGACCTGATTACTTTAAATGCAAAAGGGGAAATTATAGCAACAGGTGATTTTAACTGCCTATTATCAGGCAATGATCCTTCTAAAAATGGTAAAATAAAACTAACATCTCAAGCCAAGAAGTTAAATGACTTTACAAACCAGATGGACCTTAAATATATACATGCTCTAAGACTAAACAAGTCTAACAGGCTAAACAAGGAGAAGGTTACTGTCAGCTGCCTTTCGGGAGCCAGGATCTGCCACATAACCCACTCACTCAGGTCACTCCACAACAAGTACAAATATGACTCAGTCATTGTCCATGTTGGTGTGAAAGACCTGAGACATATCTCCCTGGACTACATGAAAAGAGACATGGAAGAGTTCTCCGATCTTGTAGCCCAGGCAGGTATGACCCTAGCCCTGAGTAGCATTCTGCCATCGCTCAGAATGATACCGCAGTACAAGGACACAATTATTGACTTTAACAATTGGCTAAGCTTCTGGTGTCATTCTAAGGGGATTCAGTATCAGTCTGCTTGATAGGGAACTTCAAAAGAGCTAGAAATGGTCCAAAACGACCAATTACTACTAGATCTTGTGCTGATGTCACTCCTTCAGGGACAGATAGGCTGCTCAAGGCTCCCCACTCCCACTGGTGAGCAAAGAAACTTACTTCTATCCAAGTAAGGCAATGGGCAACACAGAAACTATCCCAAAGACCAGAATACAGCAAAGCCTGTATACTGGACTATTCTAGTCAAGGAAAGGCGGGAAAACAAGGATATATATATATATTTTTTTAAGAAAACTACAGAAAAATGCAGGGAAACAGCAGTATATTAAAATGCACAGGCTAGCACACTTGAGTGGGCAGCCTCAACAGTAAAATTAAACAAACAAAACTTTAACTTAAGTGCAGGTAATAAAAATGCCCAAAACAGATAAAATAGTTTAAACTTCGTTTACATCAAGACAAGAAGGTCGCACAGGTAGAAACAGCAAAAAATATACTTAAATCTGGAAAGTATTCACTTTTTCAGTTCTCTGCTGCTAGCACCACTCTGCAGGACCACAAGGAGCTGTTGCTGAGTAGTATAGTCAAAAAAATGCTCAGAGGTGGATTTTTATACAGGGAACTTCAAAAGAGCTAGAAATGGTCCAAAACGACCAATTACTACTAGATCTTGTGCTGAGGTCACTCTTTCAGGAACTGATAGGCTGCTCAAGGCTCCCCACTCCCACTGGTGAGCAAAGAAACTTCCTTCTATCCAAGTAAGGCAATGGGCAACACAGGAACTATCCCAAAGACCAGAATACAGCAAAGCCTGTATACTGGACTATTCTAGTCAAGGAAAGGCGGGAAAACAAGGATATTTTTTTTTTTTAAGAAAACTACAGAAAAATTCAGGGAAACAGCAGTATATTAAAATGCACAGGGTAGCGCACTTGAGTGGGCAACCTCAACAGTTAAATTAAACAAAAAAAACTTAAAATGGAGAACATCGATATCTGTGCAGTGACTGAGACCTGGTTCAAGGCTCCAGAGTGCACCCCTGCACTACCAGGCTATAACTCATGCCACACTTTTCGGCCATGTAACCTGGACCGAAACACCAAAGGCGGAGGTGTGTCCATATTCATTAAGGATATCCACATCTCCAGGCTAGTTGCTCAGCATAATGCATCCGAGGTTATCCAAGTGCAACTAACTCTGGGCAAAACTGCAATCCAAATTGTAGCTTGCTACAGATCCCCCACCATGCCCCAGGATTCCCACTCCTCTTTTCTTGATGTACTGAAAAATATTAGGGTTCAACCAAACACCCTAATAATGGGTGACATCAACTACCCCACCATTAACTGGGAAAACTACTCATGTACCAACTCCTTAGCTCAATGCTTTCTGGAATTCATAAACTCCAAAGCCCTGGATCAACTTATCCACACCCCCACCAGGGGCAAAAATATCCTAGGCTTAGTCATTACCAACATGAGTAACTGGTGTTCCACACCTGAAATCAACTCCTCATTGGTCCGATCCGACCATAAGCTAATCACCCTTGATATCCACATCCCGCCCCCACCACCCATTAAGGAAACCATGGTAAAAAATTTCTCCAAAGCCAACTTCATGCTTCTTAAGTCAGAAGTGGTGAACTTCATGTCACCCATGCAGATGGACAATACAGGTACAACTGCTGAATCCTACACAAATGCACTCTATAAGCACTTACATGAGTGCATGGATCGTGCTATCCCAAACAGAACCAAAATGCTATCCTCCAAAACAGGAAGCCAATCTGGTGGTCCCCTGCCATAAACAAACTGTACAACAGAAGGAAGAAACTGTTGCAAAAGAGAGTAAAATCCCATGAGTGGAGGAGCTCCCTGGTCAGCCTCAGTAAGAAGCTGAGATCTCTCATAAGATCCTCCAAAGCTAGCTATGAAAACAAAATTGCCACTAATTCTAAGAACAACCACAAAGCATTCTATAGCTATGTCAAGAATCTTGATGGCAACACCCAGATCTGCTCTGAGTTACAGCACAATGGCAGCAAAATTACTGAACCAACTGATATTGCCAACATCCGGGCAGATAGGTTCAGGGCTAACTTTACCCCCCCCACCCCCTAAAGGACCCATATCTATACAGGAAGAATGCAGAGTCCCTGTAATCACAACTATGCAGGTAAAAGCTGCAATCTCTAAAGCCAAAAACACAGCATCCATGGGACCGGACAACATCCCAGGCTGCGTTTTACATGAACTTCAGAACGAACTGGCTCCCCACCTAAGCACCATGTTCAATAATAGCCTCGCATTAGGCTTTGTGCCCACTGAATGGTGCACAGCAACAATTATCCCACTCCACAAAGGGGGAGCCACCACTGATCCTGGGAACTATCGCCCTATTAGCCTGACGAGCCTGGCCTGCAAGGCCATGGAATGTATCATCATGGAACTCATAAACAAAGACATTGGTAACCTCCAAACTCTGGATCCCACCTAGTTCAGGTTTGTGAAATGCAGATCATACCTCCTGAACCTGATCGACTTCTTTGAGGCAGTCACCAAAGCCATAGATGAGGGTAAGGTGGTTCACACAGCCTATCTTGACCTTGCCAAGGCTTTTGACACCATCTCCCATTCTGGAATTATAGCTAAACTCACTAAACTAGGTATAAATCTCTACATCACAAGATGGGTTGCCAACTGGCTCACTGACAGAACCCACACTGTAAAAGTTGCAGACTCCAAATCTGACCTCAAACCAGTGACAAGTGGAGTACCACAGGGTTCAGTCCTGGGACCTCTCCTGTTTGGTATCTACTTCTCTGATGTACAGGCTAACACAGAAGGCCTCTGGCTAATGAAGTTCACAGATGACTGCAAACTAGGAGCCATAGTCAAGCCCCCAAATGATGTGGACATCCTATAGAAGGGCCTCACTGAGACAGATGCCTGGTGTCAGAGCCATGGTCTCAAGCTCAATGCCAAAAAGTGCAGTGTCATCCCTTTTGGTAAAAACTCTGTACCCATGAACTACCACATAGGCAGCAATCTACTTAACACCAAATGTGTGATAAGAGACCTTGGGACCCAGGTGGACAGTCGTCTCTCTTTTGATAGTCACATTGCCACAGTAGTCAGGAAGTCCTTCTACGTGGCACACCTCCATCAAAAAAGGGTTCTCATCCAGGAAAAAAGAGGTCATTGTTCCCCTCTACTCGACACTCATTGGACCTATTATAGAGTACAATGCCCCTTTTGGAATGTACCTCACAAGACATCTGCAGCAGCTGGAAAGGCCACAGAAGTGCCTCACAAACAGGATTATTGGCCTCAAACAACTGCCCTACACTGATCGTCTCAAAAAACTTCAGCTTTACTCCGTAGCATATTGCCTACTCCAAGGTGATCTCTGCCTAACATATAAAGCTATGCCAAACCTAGAGGTGTTGGACATGCTACACCTAAAGAAATCCCAATCCTTCCGAGCTACAAGCTCTAGGGACCTAAACCTTGTCACCACAATAAACAGGACATGCTGTAGGGATCGATTCCTGTCCCAGAGACTTCCCATACTCTGGAACAGGCTACCCATCTATGTCAAGCAAAGTTCTTCATTAGCACTCTTCAAGAAAAATCTTGATGAGTGGATGGGAAATAGGAAATACACCCCGGGGAATGACTTCTGTGTCTCTGCTTGACAGTGGCACAGGAAAATAACTTTCTTGGGTGGTGTAAGCCAGGGAACCTTGTTGGCTAGGCTTACGTAGGCCCTTGGGCCAATAGCCTAGTACCTACCTATGAACCTATAAGAGAACATTATTCCTTATTCTATACTCACTATTCATATCAGTTTGATACACAAACAAACATTGATAAGGTCTTTGTATCAAATAATAAGTGACATATCTATAATGACTTGTCCACTTTCAGACCATAATTCTATAAACTTTACATTAACTATGTATACAGATGATTTAAGATTTCTACAGAGAATTCCTTCTTACATAACTAAGTTAAAAGACTTTAGGGAATGGATAATGAAAGAAATAGATACGTATATGGAAACAAATGATAATGGTGAAGTGACTGATACTATACTACGGGACACCTTTGAAGTTTTATATATATATATATATATATATATATATATATATATATATATATATATATATATATATATATATATGGTAGAATAAAATCTTGGTACCTTAAAAAAAGGAGAGAGTGGGGCAAAGAACTTTTAGACTTACAAAAAAACATAGACAAGATAAAAACGGATGCAAAACTAAACAACAAAGTAGCACATAATGAAATTACTAAGTTAAATCAAAAATACTTAGAAGTTCTGAATCATAAGGTAGCCATAAACCTAGAAAATTGAAATTACAGTCTTATGCTGTAAATCCTAAATATCTACATAAAATAGCGGCAATATCCAAATCAAATAAACAATCAAAATCTTATTAATGAGAGTAAATATAAAAGTGATGGTTCAGTTAAGAGCACATCTAACTTAATGGGCATATTAGAAGTGTTCAAAAACTACTCTAAAGATATAAATAATAATACACCACTTTTGGAGACAGATAATGTAATAAATACTTTTATTCAAGAAAATATAACTACTAAGGTGTCAATGCAACAAAATAACATATTAAATAAACAAATAACACTAACAGAAGTGAAAGAGCAAATAAAAAAAATTAAAAGATAATAAAGCTCCAGGACTGGATGGAATAATTCCTGAACTATATAAGAGTTTTCCTGAATATATAATAAAGAAAATGATGAATGCCTTTACTAAGGTGAAGCAAAAATTTATAACACCCCCATCATGGAAATATTCAATTATCTCCCCCATTTTAAAACAAGGTAAGGACCTCTAATCTTGTGATTCATATAGACCAATTTCGTTACTAAACACTGATTATAAAATTTTCATGACATTATTAGCTAATAGGATAAAGAAAATATTACCTAATCTAATACATAATGATCAGACAAGGTTCATTCTTCATAGAAAAGTGCAAGATAACATTATTAAATTACTATCATTAATAGCATGCAAATACAAAAAACAACTAACTATTATCAGCCTAGACATAGAAAAGGCTTTTGATTCTATTAGTTGGTCTTATCTACAAGGAGTTCTGATTGGTTTTGAATTCTCCTCAGATTTTGTCAACTCATTAATGAAAATTTATAGTGGGGCACAAGCTTATGTGAAAATCGGATCATGTCTATCCTCACCACTAGAAATCCTCAAGGGAACTAGACAAGGTTGTCCTTTGTCACCATTATTGTTTGCTCTTTCAGTGGAACCTTTTGCTACATATATCAGAAACAAGCAAAATATAAAAGGCTTTCAAGTTAATAAGGACTATTGTCTTAAGATACAATTATTTGCTGATGATATGTTGTTAACGCTGGGTGATATTGATGGTTCTTTGCATGATGTTATGAATACCTTAAGCAAGTCTGAAAGGATTTTAGGGCTTAAATTTAATCATAATAAATCCAAAACATTACTAATTAAAAAGATTAACAAAAATCTAAGCAAGAATAGCCTGTTTAATTGGGAGAATGATGTATTAGAATATTTGGGTGTCAATATAAAGAGTACATGGAAAGTGTCTGTTAAACTAAACTACAATAATTTAATAACCACCATTAGTGAACTAATCAAAAGATGGAATAAAATGTTCTTCACAATGGAGGATAGGCTCTCTTTAATTAAAATGACAATTTTACCTAAAATTTAGTTTTATATACAGTCACTGATACTACCCCCTCCCAAAAACTTATTTAAAAATTAGATTCCATGCTACTTAAATTTTTATAGTTCCCTTTAAAACCTAGGATTGCATATAAATGGCACATTAGAGCTTGGAACAGTAATGGGATAGCATTCCCTAGCTTAGATCTTCATTCCAAATCAGTTATATTTAATGTAATATTACATTGGCTCTTACCTACCTATATATCTGGCTGGAAAATAATACATGAGATTCATACACCTGATGTCAGGACTATAGAAAATCAATTTAAGGAACAATACGGAATAAGTAGAGTTCATTGGCTTTTAAGTGAATTTTGTTTATTTAATAAGAAGTTTGGTCACAGCGGTGGTGGTGCTGCGGTAGCGTTGTCGCCTCACAGTAAGACGCTGTCCGGTTCATCTCTCAGCTAGAGCGTCTTCTGCGTGGAGACATGCGTGAATGGGCGTACCTTCGTTGAAGGTTGTGCGTCAGGCCTGGCAAGCCGGTACGTAAAAATCAACTGCCAATCATTAGCGGACCGGAGTGCCGCTGTGGCGACCCCTAACCCCTAAAAGCCGAAAGACAAACAAATAAGAAGTTTGGTCATTTTTCTTATGGCATTAATCAAATATTTGATAACTTTAAAATATAATTGATTGTAATTACAACATTAAACAATTCATATTTTTTATATTACCTATAGCATACTCACCTGATTGTCTAGAGTCTTTCAACATCAACGCAGTACAAACATTAAAGGAAAATAACTTGATATTCTGGTATCAGTTTATTGAAAAGAGTATTAAACCACTAAACTCTCTTCTATGTAGTTTTGGTAATAGTCAAGACAATTGGTTGTTTATACACTCATTACAGCAGTTTATAGAAAACAAAATTAGAGTATCAACCAACCTAGAGACTGAATCTATACCTAGTTTGATCCAACTTTTTATTAGGTGCCTTGAAAAGACAGATGATTAAAAATTAAGTATCTCACCTATCTATAAGATACTAAGAGAAGACACTGTAAAGTTTGACTCAGATTTTTGGAATTACTATGTAAAGATTAATGGAGAACAAATATCTGATGAATCAAAAAAACTGTTATTGAAATCTACGTATGGTACCTCTTCTTCATTATATTGGAGATTGTATACATGGAAATTTATGAATAGGAGTTTCTATACTCCACATAAAATAAATATTATACTCAAAAACAGTGAAAGTAAATGTTGGAAATGTGATGAATTACTAGAGGCCAACTGGGTTCACATGTTCATTGAATGTAGAAATGTTGTTCAATACTGGAATGACTTCAGGTATTTTGTAAAGGCTTTACGGTCTGATAATTGTTATATTTCTAACTCACTAATCCTATTCAATGTTCCTATACCTAATGTAATACCTAAATCTCAGATTCAGTTACTCTGGTCAATTATTGCAATTGCCAGAAAAGTTATTACTTTGAACTGGAAAAGTAAACAAGATTTGATGTTTAAAGAATTTATTAATTTAGCAAAAGTTGTTTGTAAAAAAGAACTGCAAACCATAACATTACTCATACAAAAATAGCATGGCAAAAATTGAAAAACCTTTTGAACAAATACCGATAACTTCTAATGGATAAAATGATTATTTATCATGGAGGATTGTAAATATTGTAAATAGTTTTGTTAGTTTTGTTATTGTTTTGTTGTATTTGTTATATATATATATATATATATATATATATATATATATATATATATATATTTGCATATGTTTATAATGAAAACAAAATAAAAATGTTTGTGGAAAAAAAAAGAAAAGCAAAGGGCCAAGGATAGAACCTTGGGGATCACCAATGTTAGTGGGCTGGTAAGGAGAGAGGGTGCTATTCCAATTCACGGCTTGATGTCTATTAGAGAGATTGCTGGGGATCCATTGGTTAGTGGAGGGACAGAGGCCAAAGGTATAGAGTTTGTGTAGTAATTTTGGATGTGATACAGTATCAGAAGCTTTAGATAGGTCTAGAAAGAGTGAGGAGACTAGTTTTCCAGAGTATCTGGCTTTGTTAATAGTGTCAAGGAAGGGGAGTAAGGCTGTGGTAGTACTGTGAGCAGGTCTGAAACCATGTTCAGTTAAAGTAAACAGTTAATTTTGGAACAAATGTTCAAGAAATTGTTTGTGTATACATTTTTCTAAGATTTTGGAGAATGGGGATAATAAGACTGTGGGTAGAAAATTAGACATATCATTCAAGTTTCCACATTTATGAAGTGGAAGAATATACAACATTTTCCATAATTTTGGAACATAAGATTCTTGGATTGATCTGTTAATCAGTAAGCTAATAGGGTAAGCTATAGCCTCTGCACCTGTCTTAAGATATTCAGCATGGAGGCTATCAACAGAGGTTGAACAAGGCTTTAGTTTTTTAGAAGAGTTTTTATATAGCTGGTGGGAATAGGAAGTGAAAAGTGAGGTGGGTTGGGGTAGGCTCTAGGACAGTAGCAATATGGTGTAGAATATTGGAATTGAGGGGGGTTCTAGCAGTAGATGAAGAAGCTGCAGACGGAGGAGATAAGGAGGGTGTAGTATCCTGGGAGGGTAATGCAGGTGTAAAGGTCTTATTTTTGGTTAGATTTGTAATACCATTAATAAAATATGTGATGAAAAGTGTGTTGATTTGAAGTGGAGATTGGTCAGAATATGGACTAGGGGTTGTTTTAGTTCCCAGCTTTAGTGAGTTTATTGATGATCAGAATTTTTGAGGGTTATTGCTATGAACATTTTGTAGGTGATTATAGTACTATTTTTGTCCATGGTAACATGCTTTTTGACTAGCTTATGTTGCTGTCTATATTTTTGTAGATCAGTAATGTTCCTGTTTTTTTTGTCAGTTTTTCCATGCTGTGCCTCTGTCCTTTATTAACTGTTTACTTAGTTTTCTAAGCCCTGGGACATGGATTGGTTTTATTCTTTTAGTATGCTGAGGGTTTTTTAAGAATACTTAAGGAAATGGTATTAAAGTACTTGACTGCCTCATCAAGGGTAGTTGTCTTTAGGGGAGATCATTCGGTAGAATGAAGTCGATTAAGGAATGATTCTTGGTTGAATTTGGAAAGATTATGAGTTGTCTTATATATGTGATTATTAGAGATGTGGGAACTACCTCTATAGGCAAATGCTGGTAGGTGATCACTTAATGAGTTGGACAGTGCTCCGGCTATAATGTATTTTGATAGGTCTGAGACCAGGATTTAGTCTAGAATGTAACCTAGACTAAGACTTTTGTCATACCCAGTAGGTGAATTAATAAATATTGTGAAGCTATAGAGATTTAAGGAAGCAGCAGAGAAGTCAGATGCAATATTAAGCTAACTGATAGTAACATCTCTAATACGATAGTTTCTTGTGGTATTGTGGCTGATATCCAGGATAGAATGTTTTCTAGTGTAGTGATGTTTTTTCCTGGTGGAATATATAGTACTGTGATGCATAGATGTTTAGTGTTGTCAAACTTTAGTTTCAGCATTGTCAAATTTGGGGATGAGGTTAGTGAAAGTTAGGCAGGTATAATGAGATGGATAATGCAAGGCTATACTACACCTCTTTTTATATTCTCTGTCAATTCTAAATATGTTATAGCCAGTTTGTAGTATTTCTGTATGTTTCATGGTAGGTTTCAGAGAGGTTTCAGTTATAGCAAGTCTATCTGGGTTTACGTGAGATAACATGCTTGAAATTCAGCTATTTTATTGCAAATGCTATGAATATTGATTGTGATAAAGTTAAGTTTCTTGGGGGTTGTAGTACTCGTAGGTTGCTGGATGGGACCTGGGTTAGGGTGAATTTCATCACACTGGGAAATGAGATAGAGGCAGGTGACATAGTTTCTTTGTAGTGTAATAGTTTGAAGTTAAGTAAGTTTTTTTTAGCAGTTATGTTGCTATGGTTGGATTCAAGATTTTAAATTTTGGAGTAACTAGGGTATTAGAACTGAATAGGTATGGTGATATGTCAGACTAACTCAGGGTATGGATCTGGTTACTATTTGATATAGCGATAGAATTAGTAGAGTTTAGGAATGAAGTTGAGTGTAAGGAAGTAGTGTGTGTTAGCAGGAGAAGGCTTAAAGTAAAGCAGGAGACGATTGTATTTTTGTACAGCGAATATCTGAGAGTGTGCCATTTAAGTGTGAGTAATATTGATGAGGAGAAATAGAGAGGAAATTAGAAGGATGGAGTTACAGGTAGGGCAATTTGATTAAGAGGTACGCAATTGATGGGATAGTAGGAAATGGGAGGAAAATGGCTAGTGTAAGTGTAGGTATAGTAGGGATGGGTGGAAAATGGAGGCAGGGTAGGGGAGCAGAGTGGGCTTGTGTGCAGTGAGGTTGAATGAACCGGGCAGAGTAAAGCCCTGACTGCACTTTCGCACTTTCACAGTAGAATCACAAATAAAACTATCTGTAAGTAAACATCTATCTGAGGTGTACTAGTACTGAAGTACCTAATTTAGAAATTTCAAAAAAGTGATTGTGCTGTAACAGTCTGTGAAGAAGAAAGTAGGTAGATACTTGGGTAATAGAGAGATGGGTACTAGGGATTTAAACTAATTTGTGGGCATCCTGGATAGTGTGCACACCTGAAGTTAAATGCTGCCAGAAACTTGAATTAGCAGTGCAGATTGCAGTTATTTTACAGCAGTTATTCTAAGACAGGTATTTCAAAGTATATGATTAACACTTAGAGAGTATACAGTTAATGTACAGGGTACTAATAGTACAGGTACTGTCCGGGTTCCTAGGTCATGTCTGGTAGCTGTGTTCAGTGGTCTGAATCCTATTGGCAGCTATTAGCAGATGGATGGGACTGGACAAAACATGAAGAACAATGGGTAGTAGAAAGTATGATGGGCTAGGTTTTACCAGTTGCACCTGTAGCATGTTGTTCTGCTTTTAGGGTACTCTCCATCAAGAAGCAGGGCATCATTTAAAGCTTTATGCCATTAAAATCACAGTACAAAGTAAGCCCATTTGTGAAAATACTCTTTCTGTAGTGTTTTTAATTAATTTTCAGTGGATGCACCCCTCCAAGTTTTTAATGCAACTTATTGCTGTATTATATTTCTGTTTTTTCCTATCATACAACTTGTACTTGGTTCATGTGTGAAAAGTGTCAATAGACCAGTTTACCTACCTGGCTGTCAAATTGAAAAATAGATAAAAAATAAATGCATTTCAGATTTATAGGTTTCAAGAGTCTAATCTAACCTGTTGTAAGAAATCAGATTCCTCCAAATGCAGAAATGTACATCTTCAGCAGAGTTTGCTTTGTAGCTCCTAGGTCATGTCTGGTAGCTGCGTTCAGTGGTCTGAATCCTATTGGCAGTTGTTAGCAGATGGATGGGACTGGACAAAGCATGAAGAACAAAGGATAGCAGAAAGTATGATGGGCTAGCTTTTACCAGCTGCACATGTAGCATGTTGTTCTGCTTTTATGGTACTCTTCATCAAGAAGCAGGGCATCATTTAAAGCTCTATGCCATTAAAACCACAGTACAAAGTAACCCATTTGTGAAAATACTCTTTCTGTAGTGTTTTCAGTTAAATTTCAGTGGTGGCGCCCCTCCAAGTTTTTAATGCAACTTATTACTGTATTATATTTCTGTTTTTCCTATCGTACAACTTGTACTTGGTTCATGTGTGAAAAGTGTCAGTAGACCAGTTCACCTACCTGGCTGCCAAATTGAAAAATAGATAAAAATAAATGCATCTGAGATTCATATGTTTCGAAAGTCTAATCTAATCTGTTGTAAGAAATCAAATTCTTCCAAATGCAGAAATGTACATCTTCAGCAGAGTTTGCTTTGTAGCTGTCCAGATAAGTGTAAATGAAAATTTCTTGAGTTTTGAGGGAGGACAAAATCATTGGAGCTAGACATTTGGTGAATGTGCTTGGAGAAGTATAATGGCCATATACTGAAAAGGATTTCTAACCAGAACTCTTAAGAATTTGCTATGAGATTTTCAACTGGGGACATAAGCATCATTTACATCCAGGATACTGCCCACTTCTCTTGGGGCAAAAAAGGTGGCAAGGGATGCAGAATCTGTATTCTGAAATTGTATAGCTTTACAGGCATACAGATTTGACTACACTAGAACTGGCTTCATTATCACATGATCCTATTGGAAGTTTAGAAATAAACTCTTTTTTAAACATGAGCAAAACATTTTTCTTACCCATTTGTCTAAAGTTATGGCTTCCCACCAAGTTACAAACAAGGACTCTCTTCTACCTAAGGGTACAGATGAAGGGAAAGAATTTTGGTATTGGCCAAAAGATGAACATAGTTATCTGGAAAAGCTTTGGGGAAAAAGTAGTCTGAGATTGCCTTACAATATACAGTGGATATAAAAAGTTTACACACCCCTGTTAAAATGGGGTCTATATTACATTATCGAAAACTTCGAATCTGATATGGTCGACACTATATAATCGAAGTCTTGAAACATCGAAAATGTAATAAAACACAACAACCTACAAAAACAAACCATTTAAATGCTCTAAGCATAGGGACTGCACTCCCCCACACCGCCGCTACTTAAATATACCAACTCCAAGATCGCATTACAGTGCAGAAAAGGGAAATCTTCCCTTTCCATGCTGTATGGAGATCTCCGTTAAAAGATTCATATTTCAAGACTTTGATCATATGGTGTCACCATATCAAATTTGAAGTTTTGAAACTTCGATCTTCTGATATAGACCCATTAAAATGCCAGATTTTTGTGATATAAAAAAATGAGACCACAGTAAATCATTTCAAAACTTTTTCCACCTTTAATGTGACCTATAACCTGTGCAATTCAATTGAAAAACAAACAAATCTGTTAGGGGAAAAATATAAAAAATAAAAAATGTACAATAAGCTGGTTGCATAAGTGTGCACACCCTTAAACTAATACTTTGTTGAAGCATCTTTTGATTTAATTACAGGATTCAGTCTTTTTGGGTAGGAGTCTATCAGTATGGCACATCTTGACTTGACAATATTTTCCTACTCTTCCATGCAAAAGCGCTCCAAATCTGTCAGATTGCGAGTGCATCTCTTGTACACAGCCCTATTTAGGTCACCCCACAGATTTTCTATTGGATTTAGGTGTGGGCTCTGGCTGGGTTATTCCAAAACTTTAATGTTCTTCTGGTGAAGACATTCTTTTGTTGATTTGGATGTATGCTTGGGGTCATTGTCTTGTTGAAAGGTGAAATTCCTCTTCATCTTCAGCTTTCTAGCAGACACCTGAAGGTTTGGGGCAAAAAATGACTGGTATTTGGAATTGTTCATAATTACCTCCACCTTGACTAAAGCCCAGTTCCAGTTGAAGAAAAGTAATCCCAAAGCATGATACTGCCACCACCATGCTTCACCATAGGAATGGTGTTCTTTTGGTGATGCAAAGTGTTGTTTTTGCACCAGACATACTGTTTTGAATTGTGGCCAAAAAGTTCAACTTTGGTCTCATCAGACCATATCACATTTTCTCACATGTTTTGGGAGACTTGTATTGTTTTGCAAATTTTAGCTGGGCCTGGATGTTTTCCTGTGCAAGAAAAGTCTTCTGTCTTGCAACTCTAACCTATAGCCCAGACATATGGAGAATATGGGAGATTGTTGTCACATGTAGTACACAATCAGTACTTGCCAGAAATTCCTGCAGCTCCTTCAATGTTGCTGTACATCTCTTGGCAGCCTTCCTGACCAGTTTTTGTCTTGTCTTTTCATCAATTTTGGAGGGATGTCCAGTTCTTTGCAACTTCACTGTTGTCCCATATTTTCTCCACTTTTTGATGACTGTCTTCACTGTAGTCCATGGTATATCCAATGATGTGGAAATGTTTTTGTACCCTTCTCCTGACTGATACTTTCAACAATGAGATCCCTTTGATGCTTTGTGAGCTCTCTGCAAACCATGGCTTTTGCTCTAGCAGGCAACTGAGTAAATGTCAGGAAAATCCTACTAGGACAGCTGAACTTTATTTGGGATTAATTAGAGTCTCTTTAATTGATAGTAGGTGTGTACCCAAGAAGACTGGATGCTGTAATAAAATCAATAGGTGCTTCAACAAAGTATTAGTTTAAGGGTGTGCACATTTATGCAACTAGCGTAGTATACATTTTTATTTTTTATGTTTTTCCCCTAACAGATTTATTTGTTTTTCAGTTGAATTGTACAGGTTATAGGTCACATTAAAGGTGGGAAAAGTTTTGAAATGATTTATTGTGGTCTTATTTGTTATATCACAAAAACCTGGCATTTTAACAGGGGTGTATAAACTTTTTATATCCAGTGTATCATGTTTTTAAGCTTGTAAATCCCAGAGACTTGAACACATGGTGCTTCTTGAAGCTAATCACTTACTTAGACTGCTCTGCTAAAACCTTGTTTTTTTTTTTTTTTTTGAGTTGAAGTTTGTTATGCAGTTTTGGTGCAGTTTAATGAGTAAGGGTATCACCTCTTGGTTGGAGGTAAAATAAACGGACTGTAAGAAGAAATATGAATATTATGAATGTGAAGTGGGTCATGAATATAATGTACAGAGTTCAATTAACAGATAGCCAAGGGAAGTTTTAGTTTTGTAACTAAATGTTGTTGAAGCAACCAGACGTTGGGAGGTCATACTACCAGAGCTGTCAAATTTGGTTAAGGATAGCCTTAGCAGATAATGTGGAATGTTAGCATGTCTGTCACTAAACAGCTAGACAGCAAATGTGTGTGTTTAGAGTCATAGCAAATAAGACAATAAAGCAGCTGGAAAAGATGGATGATCACTTGAATGACCTAGAAGATAAAACAAATAAGCAGAATTTAAGGCTCTATAGTTTCTTAGAAGGTATGGAAGAAATGAACATTATGGAAAATGTGAAAAATAAGTAGCAGGAATGGACGAGTTTTGCAAAAGATTCCAAGACTGTTGCACATCTGAAGTATGGTACTTTGTATGAAAAAGAGCAAGTTTTGTGGAAGTTTGGCTGCCAGGAAGAAAGGTCTCTACTGGGGGGAGATATTTGTTTGTTAAACCTGACTATTCCAAGAAAACATCAAAACACCATCTGCATTTTGTGGATGCAATGCCTGGATGCAAACATAGAAGATGGTAAAGTGTTGCTGACTGTTGATAGTCAAGAGAAAACCAGTAAGAACATAAGAGAATTACTGGCAAGGGTACCTCAGACACAGATGGAACAAATTGGCAAGGGTGCAGGAGAAGTAGAAATTTTAAGTGATTGGGGGATAACTGGAAAGAGAAGCTGGATTAATGGGGTAAGAGACATCTGTTTGTTTGAGAAATCTTACGAGAAGGATGACCAGATACACTGAAAAGTTTTTATATAAAGGTATAAATTAGGTATATTAGAGGTGTGCTACATATTCAACATTTGAATATGAACACTTTTCATAGGTTCCACAGGGAGGCTAAAGATGGCCTAAAATACATGATGATCATTTAATTAGGAGGATCATACTTTGTCCAAATTTGATGTAAACCCTTATTTTTATGTATGCTGTTGAATAGACATGGAGTGTAAAGCTGTTATGGGATATCTTGTTTGTTAGTTAAATAATGTTTGCAAGTACCTAACCAATATTTAATGTAGTCAGCAAGGAACATTTGTTGATAGTTAGAGTATGCAAATAAATATAAATTCTAAATTCAAAACATGGTGCAATATTATTTAAGTGAATAAAATGTCATGGAATATAGTAGAGAACATTTGTGGAGTGTGCTTCCTTTTATTTTTAGGTATTGCACACATATCTGTGCTTATTAGGATACATGTTTACTGCTTAAATTTTATACTTCAAAAGAACACACACCAACTAGTAGAAACGCTCAATTTATTTCCAAAAAAGCTTTCAGGAAAAGTCCCTTCATCGGTGTTTGGTTAACATTTAAAATCACATGGTTTATATACCTCAATTTAAATAACACGACACAGCCAACAAATGCATTCATAGATTCAATTAATTATGCAAGTATATTAGGGGATGGGACATGATAAATAGACTGGAAGTGACAGAGTATAAATGGATTACATTGTTGGAAGCTGATAAATATCCATGACTGAACAATATGAATACAATAAAACCCATTCTGGTTAGAAAACAAAAGCAGTATAAGTAAATATTTGATAAGAATACTTTTATGAAATATATTTGTTTATTTTATTTTATAAAGTATGTTTTTTAACTTACTTGCATAATTAATTGAATCTATGAATACATTTCTTGGCTGTGTCATGTGTTATTTAAATTGAGGTATATAAACCATGTGATTTTAAATGTTAACCAAACATTGATGAAGGGACTTTTCCTGAAAGCTTCGTTTGAAATAAATTGAGCATTTCTACTAGTTGGTGTGTGTTCTTTTGGACTATTTGCTTCACCTGAAGTAGTCTACTACAGTGTGTTCATGTTTTGAGTGTCAATTTTATACTTGCCTGTTCATTTATTTATTTATTTGTTTATTTAACATTTGTTGACTGGATTGGTCCGACTAAAGACCTTTTTCAGTGAAGGCCCGGGGAGAAAAGCTCCACAAGTAATACAGACAAATATTGTAACAAATCCAAATTGTATAAACAAATAGAAATAGGTAGTATAACAAGTCCAAAAGTATGCACATATATAGTATACCAAATCCACAGCATAAAAAAATTGTACATCAGAAGTTATATACAAGTATAGAGCACAGTACTACGAGTGGTACAGTGGCAAAAATAAGTATCAAATATATGTATACATGTAGCAAAAATATGTACAGTAGCAAATACATTTGTACATCAGAAGTTATATGCAAGCATATACCATGGCACTTTGAATGGTGCAAGAGCAAATTCATAAGCCTAACAGTACCAAAAGTTGTAGACAGAGTTCAGATAGGAGGAGCAATCATACAGTAGTAGGATAGGAGGAATATATGGTTAAGAGTAGAGACCAGAAAGTGGGAGAAGTAGTTCTTGTTAGTCAAGAAGAAGTACGGGTTGAATTTCAAGGCAAGAGTGGACATGAGAGGAAGAGAGAAGGAGAGGTGACAGGATGGAATGAGGGAACTGGGAGAATATCATGGTGGGTGAGTACAGTGACCGATCCATGTACTGTTTAGATGGGTTTTGAGAGCAATCTTGAATCTCTGTGGATGATTAATATTCCTGATGTGTAGTGGGAGTTTGTTCTAAGCTTGTGCAGGAGAGTAGTTGTACAAGTTTTGCCCAATTTTGCTTTTAGGTTTATAGATAATGAGGAGGTTTTTGTTCAGGGCTTCAGAGGGACCTAGGGGGGTATATTAGGAGACTAGTGAGGCCAGGTCAGGGCAAGAGGAGGGCTGGTACAGAATAGAATTTATGATCTGAGACTGAGAGAGAAGTTGGTGGGGAAATTCTAACCAGTTTAGGCTTTTAAGAGCAAGATAGTGGTGAGACTGATAAGTTTGACTTGCTGCAAATCTACTATTTTGTTGCAAGTAGATTCTAATTTAGACAGGAGAGAGAGTTGTAGGTTTGTAAGGATTTGAGAGCCATAGAAGAGGCTTGGAAGGAGGTAAACATTGGATAGAAAGATTTTGGAACTGGTGGTGAGAAATTTTTTTTCCGATACTGAAGTCCAAGTTTTTGGTGTTTTTTTAACGTTATTGATGATGTTCAGATCAAATTTAAGTTGGTCATCTATGATGTCTTACAGAAGCTTTGTGTGAGAGTTGACTGAGATAGGTGTATTGTTAAGGGAAGAGATAGACTTGGTGGCAGGTCTTTCTTAAGGTCCATGTCCTCCCTGGGTTGGATGACACTATTTCCATTAGTAGTAAATTAAAGCTCAGGGTACTAGATAGAGGAAATGTTTTTTTTTAATATCATTCTTATTATGTTTGTAGGTGAATAATGTGTGTATTTAATATTGTCATGTATATTTATTATTTAGTATATTTATGTAATTTATATATGTTATAATTTTTGATTAAGTATATAGGTTTATCACAAATTTGATTGTATTTGATTAATCAATTGAATGGGGTGGGTGTACTATATAAGCTGAACTGTTATATCATTGAATTGTTTGATGAAGTTTGGTCTATGTGCCTTATGAATGCGCTAACGTCTGTATATATTACTGAGTGTTTTTATTTATTCAGTAAAACTTTTGTTCTTTTACTTCAGCGAGTGGTTCGTCATTTATTTTTTACTGGTTGGCGTGTTTTTGGTGTTTATTCTGAGTTATCGGAACTACTATGGCTGAGGGGAACAATTCTGTTTCTATGGATGAATTTCAGAAACTCAAGGACTCAGTAACTAATTTAACGGTTTTAGTTCAGCAGTTACTAACGAGGATTCCAGTGGGTAATGGCAATGGCCATTTGTTTGTGTCTTTTGGCTTTTCCCGGTTAGGGGTCGCCACAGCGGAACTCCGGTCCGCTAATGATTGGCAGTAGGTTTTTACGTGCTATCAATGTGATATAACTACGGAGCGTGAGCTTGCTAATGCTCCCTGTGTGCTCGGGGGCAGTGTGCCTTCGGTAGAGGATGGTTCTGCTTCCAGGTCGATAGCTGGTAGTTTGCATGTTGGCAGCAACAGAGTGGTTGCAACATAACATGATTTTGCCAACACTCCTCGAGTTTTAAGGGACAGTATACCTTTGGTTGAGGATGTTTCTACTTCCAGATTTTTATCTGGTAGTTTTCATGCCGACAATAACAGGGTGAGTGCTAATAACCCAACTGTTTCATCTACAGAATCATTAGTCCATTGGCTTCATGGTGATGTACCTGCAGTTCATGAGCAACAGGGAGGAGTTTCTAACCTGAATGGGCTTCTTTTAGAATACAAAAACAAGTTGTTGGAATACAAAAAAATTCAGCAAGAGAATTTTTATTTTCGGGAGTGTCTTAAACTACAGCATATACTGAAGGGATTACACATGTGGAAGTACCTGAATGGGATTATTCCACATTCACCTTACCATCGGGATCTTTTGGCCTTTTTCGACCGGCACGGCTGTGAGTTGCTGGAACTGATGTGTAAGCATAATAACATGGCATTGGGAAAGCTGCAGGAGGAGATTCATATCCTGGATGAGAGGATCCGTCATGGGGACATGTGGGAACAATGTAAGCTAGCTTATGATCATGTTTTTCAACAGGTGGAGGGGATTGTTTCAATTATTGCTAGTTGGAAAAACAAGAAGTTGGAGAGGGACAGACGTGCTTATGAGGGAGGGTATGCTTACCCACCTCCTCCACCTGTGCAGAGGAAACAACAGCAGTGTTTGGTACAGCAATCTAATGTTGAGGCTAATGCAGCTACCAGTCATGGGGGGGAGGCCCCTTTGGACCAGCTTGGGCCGAGGAATTCTGAGAGGATAAAGAATCGAGCGTGGCATCAGTGGAGTCCATATCCCCAAGGTGGGAATTGGAAGCAGTACGGGTAGAAGTACGGCCAGTTCCCGAGAACGAGGAGATGAATAGAGAAACTTTTAGTAAACCTAATATTGTTTTGAATTCTAAGGAAGATTTTTAAAGTGTTTAATTTTACTGATTATGACTTTTCCATGCAGCATGCTGATGTGGTTTGTAAAGGTTTTAATTTTGTAATCAGTGGTAAAAGTGACATCAGTGAGCTTATTTGTGATCTTAAAATGTACACACGTAGATTAAACCTGAAATTTATGCATAGGAATGATAATGATGTTTTTAATGTCAACAATTGTTGTTTGAGAATGCCTAGTACTTATAATCCTGACCTGCATTATGCCATTAAAGCCTTTGAAAAAATGTGTGAAACTGATTTCCGGCATTTTTGGGGTAATAGTGTTTTTGAGGCTAATATGTCATCAGTTGAAATGGAGTGTTTGAATGAGTTAAGGAATGGAAATTTATGGATTATGCAACCGGATAAGGGGGGAGGGGTGGTTATCATGTCTATAGTTGACTATGTGCAAAAAATGTTTGACATCTTATATGGTGATACGTACACTGAAGCCTCATTACATGAGGTTAACATTGCATATAGCAGAATTGATAGTGACCTGTTGGATATGTTAATGCAGGATCAGATTGACCTGGATGAGTACAGCTACATGTCCACGGATGTTCCAAAAGTCTGAGGGATCTTTGGTATTCCCAAGATCCATAAGGACTTATGTAACCCTCCTCTTAGGCCAATAGTGGATTCATCCTGGTCTAAAACTAGCTATATAGCTAAATACTTGGATTACAAGTTGAAGGAGAGAGTTATGGCCATCCCTCATTTGTGCAAGGATTCGTGGCATTTTTTTGGATATGTGTAAAGATGTTGATGTGGTCAATCAGAATGTCACTTTTCTTACTATTGATATCAAAGATATGTATAGTTGTATCCCTCAAGATATAGGCCTTGAATGGTTTTCTGAATTCTTGTTTGAAGAGTTCGGGTTACCTCAGGCTACTAATAATATGTTAACGCAACTGATGGAGTTAGTGCTCAGGAACAATTATATCTTTTTTGAGGGACACTATTTCAAGCAACTTGAGGGAGTGGCCATGGGTTCTCCATGTGGCCCACTTTTTGCCAACGTGGTGATGGCCTGGTGTGAGAAAACCTATTTGTTTACCTCTCCTTTGTTTAGTAATGTTATCTTGTATCTGAGATATTTGGATGATTTATTTATTGCATGGAAGGGATCTGAGGAAGGTATTGCAGAATTTATGAACTACATTAATGGAAGTACTGCATTTTTGAAATGTACATACAATTTTGGGGTGGATGGGATTTCTTACTTGGATGTTGTTTTGGTTAAAACCAAGGATGGCTTGCAAGCAAAGATTTATAGAAAGCCAACATACTCGAACAGTATTTTACACTTTGATAGTAGTCATCCCATGCACGTCAAGCGAGGTTTAATCAAGGGGCAATTGGTAAGAGCAGCCCGGATGGTGTCAAATTACAGTGATTTCACTGACGGATGTGATTTCATGTGTCAGATGTTCATGGACAGAGGGTACCCCAAGTATCTGATAAATTATGTCAGAAGGGAGGTGATAGATAAACGTGTAGCTGGCCATTTTAAGCCTATTTTGAACAACTTAGGTGAAAATGTTTTGAGCATGGCAGACCCACCTACTTATGTGGACATAACTAATTTGGGTGACCGTGAAATTACTATTAATTCAGTCAATTTGAGTATGCCTAGGAGAACGGGAAGGAGGAACAATATATCCTGTCCATTGGTGACTACTTTTTCCAATGATAGCTATACTATACAAGCTATAGTTAATAAGAATTGGACTATTTTAAATAGTGATTCGGGGCTTGGATCTTTTTTGGGGGCACACCCTGAATTTGTATTTAGATGAGGTAGGAACATTAAAAATTTATTGGAACAAGTTAAGGACTGTAAGGTACAGGGTAAAATGGTAGCTTGTGGTGCGTGTAGTCAGTGTAAAAATATATTGGTAACATCTAAGGTTAAGATTGTTAACAGGGTTATTTCCATTAAGGGTAAGTTTAATTGTCACACGCAAGGTGTGGTGTATGCTGCCCTGTGTTCACAATGTCCCGGTTTTTATGTCGGGAAAACCCAGCGTAAATTGAATCAGCACATTTACGAGCATCTTTATGATGTTTGTAAGTGTGATGAGAAAAAGGCTTTATTTAGACATATTAAAATGTTCCCTGACCATGCATTTAAATTTGTGGTGTTGAAGCAGATCAGGAGGGGGGGTCATGGAGGACCTTGGAAGTTATGGTTGGAAGATAAGGAAACTTGGTGGCAGGTCTTTCTTAATGCCCATGTGCCCCCTGGGTTGAATGACACTATTTCCATTAGTAGTAAATTAAAGCTCAGGGTACTAGATAGATGAAATGTTTTTCTTTAACATCATTCTTATTATGTTTGTAGGTGAATAATGTGTGTATTTAATATTGTCATGTATATTTATGTAATTTATATATGTTATAATTTTTTGATTAAGTATATAGGTTTATCACCAATTAGATTGATTGTATTTGATTAATCAATAGAAGGGGGTGGGTGTACTATATAAGCTGAACTGTTATATCATTGAATTGTCTGATGAAGTTTGGTCTATGTGCTGTGCCTTACGAAAGCGCTAACGTCTATATATATTACTGAGTGTTTTTATTTATATAGTAAAACTTTTGTTCTTTTACTTCAGCGAGTGGTTCGTCATTTATTTTTTACTTGTTAAGGGAAGAGATAGAGACGGTAGACTTAAGATGGTTCAGGGTTTTGGAGGTGAAAAGCAGGAGTTTAGTTTTCTTAGAGTTAAGAATCAGCTGATTCTTAGTGAGAGTTTTCAATTGAAAGGAAGGATTTTTGCATGAGAGGATTTAGGTCAAAACAATGTAAGAAACTTCTCTGGTGGAGGCTTGTAGTTTCCCTCTTGTAGTTTCCACACAGAGAAGTTTCTTGTACCATTTTGGTTTTGGACCCACTATACTTGTTTAGTGGGTTGTTTGAGTCTTTGGTGATACCACGGAGATTACTTGTTTTTGAGAGTATTTAGGTCAGTGACAGAGCCCACTATGGTAATGACTATGGAGACATCAGCATATTGCATGAGAATTGAATGAGGAGAGGAAGTATTTAACTGATTAGTAAAAATGTTGAACAGAAGAAGGCCTAGAATAGACCCTTGGGGTACTCTCATTTTGACAGGGAGGGCAGGAGATGTAGTAAAAAGCCATCTAACTGACCGTAGCCAATCTGAGAGGTAACTGGCAAACCAGGAGATGGTTGAAGGGGACAGATTAAGTTCAGAGAATGTAGTCAGAAGCAGAGGGTGAGACATGGTGTTGAATGCTTTAGAAAGGTCAAGGAATAGAGTGGAAATGAGTTTGTTGTTATCCCTAGCTTGGGCTATAGTGTTAATGAAGGGTATAAGAGCAGTGGAGGTACTGTGCTTTGGACGAAAGCCATGTGTGAGTGTGAGTAGGTTTCCTTGTAAGAGGTAGTGTAGGATTTGAATATGGGCACATTTATCTAGGATTTTAGAGAGAGATGAAAGAATTGCAATGGGTCTAAAACTGGCAAGGTCAAAAATGTTGACTCCCTTGTGAATGGGTATGGTGTAAAACTTTTTCCAAATAGTGGGGACTTTGGATTCAGTGAGTGAGTGGTTAATGAGAATGGAGATAGGAAGTATTAGTGAGATTGCAGCCATTTGGAGAAAGAGTGGAGGTAGATTATCCATGGAGGGAGAGCAGGATTTTAGCTTGATCAGCAAGGATTTAATATAGTTGATAGATACAGTTTTCAGTGAGAAGGCAGGAGAGGGATTGGGGACGTTGATGGTTCTGTGAGGTGGTTATATTAGTACAGGAGTTTGATTGTGGTGATAGTTTACTGATGGTTTTAATGAAGTAGGTATTGAAATTTGAAGCTGTTTCTTGAGGAGTGTTGTTTTGGCCTGGAGTGGGGGAAGTGGGGTTACCTGGGTGCAGAATGTGGCTAATGGAGTTCCATAATTTCTTTGGGTTTGATAAGAGAGTGGATGGTGGATTGTTGTAGAAGTTTTTCTTGTCATTAGTGATGTGTTTCTTTGTTATGTTACTTAGTTCTTTGCAGTGTTGGAGGTGGGTGGGGAGTTTTGTTTTGGACCAGTTTCTCCAAGCTCTATCTCTTCTGTACATTAGAGTGCAAGTGGTTTGAGTAAGCCAGGGGGATATAAGGGATTTGACTCTAACTGTGTGCGGGGGGGGGGGGGGGGCAAGGGAGTTGAGAATGTTGAGAAATATAGAATAAAATTTAAGTACAGCATTGTCAAGAGGTAAATGATTGAGGAAGGACCAGTCAATAGCTGAAACATGGTTATTAAAGATGTCTGATAGAAAATTGGTGAGTATGTGACACTCTATGTACCTATGAGGATGGTTATAATGAGGAGAATATAAGAGAATCTTGACAGGGCAATGATCACTGAGAGAGTCAGGGAGAGTTTCAGGGGAGTGATATTTTTGTGGATTTGTGACAAGTATCCAGTCCAGGATAGAAGTAGAGTTAGGAAGTTTGCTAATGTATGTAGGAGTGGAGATTAGTTGGGAGAAGCCATACAGATTAATATGTGTGCTAGGACTGTCAGGGGAGAAGGACAGCCAGTTGATGTTTATATTTCCTTAGATAGTGGTCTCATTAGGTGAGAGTGTTGTGAAATCCAGGAGAGAGTATTCTTGAGTATGGGAATGTTATCTCCTCGGGGTATGTCAATGGTGGTGATGATGAATGAGTTATGTTCCTTGATTTTGCAACTGGCAAGTAATACTACAGAAGATTCTGGGGGGTGCACATACCTTGGAGGTTACAGTTAGATGGTTGAAAAACATGATGGCAACTCCCCCACCCTTTTTCTTGGTCTGGTCTAGATGAAGGATGTCATAGCCTGGGGGCAGGAAGTCATTGTCAGGGATGTGGGGTTTGTCAAGTTTCAGTGAGTGTGATGATGTTAGGATAGTATTGGGCAATCCAGGTGTGGAATTCACTAACTTTGTTGAGTAAGCTTCTGATGTTCATAGAGAATAGTGTTAATTGTTTTTTGGTGTGTGGATAAGTGGTTTAGTTAAGTTAGTGAGTTTGGGAAGGAGGAATTTTGTTACAGGGATAGGTGATGTAGTTGGAAATGAGTGTAAGGCTTGGGCTGGAGTTGTGGAGTAGATGGGTGTTGGAGAGCAAAGAAGGGAAGTTAAATGACTTTAGTAGGAGGAGAGGTTGCATAGGAGAGTAAGAGTGACAATAGAGAGGAGGGCAAGTATCATCCTGCAAAGAAGCATGATTAGGAATGAGATAGAGTAGAGAGGGGAGATGGATGAAAAGTAGGGTAGTCCATGAGTTAAGTTTGGGAGGTTACCTAAGTTGAGTTGTAAGTAGGCTAAGTAGGGTGGTTATCAGGTATATGTTCAAGTTGAAATAAGGTGAAGCGAGCAGGTGTTAGAGAAGGTAGAGGTGAGTGGTTAGAGGATTTTTCTTAACCCTGGAAGGGAGGAGGGGAGGTGTGGCTAAAAAGAGAGAGAAAAGGGATGAGAAGGAAGTGGGGGGTGTTAAGGATAATCACATAGTTGAAATGCTGAAACTATAAGAGCAGAGAAGGAGAAATGAAAGAATAGGGTGAGTGTAAGATTGAGGAGGAGTTGTGAGTTTACAGTGTGTGGTAGGAAGTGGAAGGGAGGGAGTAATGGTTAATAAGATATGGTAAGTTAATGTGTGTGATTGGCTATAGGGATGAAGTGGCACTCTGATAGGAGGATAATGAGTGCGTGGAGGGATTGGTGAGGGAGTGGTGAAAGGGGGTTAGCTATAAATTAAATGATAGGGTGTGTAGGAATGAGGGTAGGGTAGGGCAGTGGAGTGAGCCCAAGTGCAGTGAGGGTGAATGGAGCAGGATCAGCCAGATTCCATGAGTGTGCAAGTATGAAAAGAGACAATCAGCTTAGAAAATGGCCAGGTAGAGGGGGATCTTAAGTTAGAGGACAGAGAGAGAAGAAAAAATAGACTTTGCAAAAGGATAAAGCTGTCACTGGGAGAGGGAGTCATGGAAGGGGTTGTACAGAGGTGAAGGAGGTGAGAGTGTAAGGGGAGAAAAACTCAAGATGGATTTAAGAGTGATTTGTTAAAAGGACAGGAGTAAGGGGAGAAGGAGAAGGATAGATTAAGTGAGGATCGGTACTAAATAAAAGAGCAAAGGCAGGCAGAAGGAAGGGTTAGGGAAATGAACTGCAGAGGCTGATGAAGGTGGGGCTGGGACAAGTAGCAATTGGGATGAGCGAGATGGGGGAGGTGATGTGCGGAAACAGCTTCAGGGAGGTCAAAAAAGTAATAAGATGAAGAAGGGAGTTAACACATTATAAACAGTAAAAGCACTGGGGTAACTTGTAGGCAGAGGTCTTCAGGTGGAATGTAAAGCACAGGGGTAACTTGTAGGCAGAGGTCTTCAGGTGGAATGTAAAGCACAGGGGTAACTTGTAGGCAGAGGTCTTCAGGTGGAATGTAAAGCACAGGGGTAACTTGTAGGCAGAGGTCTTCAGGTGGAATGTAAAGCACAGGGGTAACTTGTAGGCAGAGGTCTTCAGGTGGAATGTGGCTTCCTGTGTGTCTTGAGTAGAGGTTTATTTATAGTGGTGCAAGAGGGGCTCTTAGACCTAAGAAAAGGTAAATGGAGATAAAAATGGGTTAGAGTAATAAAGGCAATAATAAGGGGAAATAATAGTATATGGCAAGGGGAAGAAGTAAGGGCAGTAGGGAGTTAGACATCAAGAGAGAAGGGGAAAAAACAGAGTTAATTTAGGTGGAAAGAGGAGGAGGATTAGAGGTAGAAGAAAGGGAGGTACAATACAAAACCAAATCTGTTTAAAACATCCCCATTATTGCAATGTAGAAACATCAAGCAAATCAGCCAAAAGTTCATAGCTAATAACAGCAATTAGCTAGCTTATATTTCAGTGTAGAGCAAGCAAATTAACTCAGCAGGGCTTTTGATTTGGATTAACTTGCAGCTGAACAGATATTGTACCACAGTAGTGTTTTAATTTGGCCTTGCTTGGAACTTCACTGTTAAGCAACTAATAAGTATCAACAGGACGATAACTGAAGTTAGTTACAAATTTAAGCAAGTAATATATATCAGCAGGATATAAATCAGAGTATCTGATTATTTTGAAATGGTGTTGAAACAGAGACTAGCATCCTTTATCTAGTGAATTTGGGGCTACGTACCAGAATAAGATAATAGGGGTTATTAATACATTATTTGGATCAGTAACTCAAAGATAAACACAATTATCTCTAAACATTATTTTGCTTTGGCTGCTGTTCTCAGATGTTAAAGCTTGCCTTTCACAAGATAAAAGTTAATTTACACAAAATCTAGCTGCTAGTAGCAAATGTATAAACTAAACTGTACTTATGTACATTCAAATGGAGTCATTGTTTTTATGGTTTTAACTTTACATCAGTTGTTATCCTTGCAAACATTTGGTGTATAGTGTTGATTTCTGCCAGTGCCCTGTTGCCAGTTAATTTTCTATAAATTGATTCATTATTGATTAATGTAAAATTTAAGTGAACTGTGATTAAGTAAGCACATGTCTTTATATTTTTGAAATTTATATTTATACTGTTATTGTTAATACTTCGGGTAGGACATGCACATTTTGTTTCTTGCTCACATAAATAAATGTAAATGAAGTAGGTGAATCAGTGGAGATATCTAGAATTAGGATTAACATGTGAGAGATATAAACTGGGTAATGGTACATGAAGGGGCAGATTGTGGGCAATAGGTACTAGGACTAGGTAACATATCTTAGGGTAAGCAAAACAAGATAGTAATTTATATAGTAACCAAGGGTCCCTTCTAGTAGTAATAAATGTTTAGTTTATATTCTTTAGAATTTAAGGTCTGTCTTCTATTGAATGATTCTCCTTACTCCTGTGGGGCTGATAAGGGCAAACAGTGGTGTCTAACATCTTGGTGTCTCTTGTGAAAATATATGCAGTTGTGGATTTTGGTGTTTATTGACTGGATAAATGTTTTGGCACCTGTGTCTCTAATGAACACAGGCAGCCTGTAAATGGTTCATCTTCCAGACCTCTACTTATAAATGTTTCACCTCCCAAGCCCCTGCTTACACTTAGCTAGGGTATTAAAACTTGTCAGAGATTTCGGATGCATGGCTAGACTTAAAAAACCTTTGTGGTATTAGCCTAGTACACACACCTATAAACCTATGAATTGATATAGATGGTTTAAAGGATCTCCTTTATCCTCCTTGGTGGTGATGAAGGGTGGGAGGAGAAACAGCATGGTTAAAGCAGAGGAATAATAAGGACTGATGGAATATTAGAATTATGGATCACATGACAATTAATGAGCATGTATCATCTGCAGGATCAAGTTGTGAATTGGTGAAGATAATAGATGATAGGTTTATGAAGTGTACATAAATGGAGTGGCGTGGGGAGACAGGATGAGTATGCATTGTTTGCTGTCTTAGGGCAGTGTTACAGGCAAGGTTATCTGTTTACTGAGAGCGGGCTTTAAGCAGTGAGATTAGATAGCACTGTGGCTATATAGCCAATATTACAATCAGCAGCAGGTGTTCTTGGAGAAAAAAGGAACTAGATCTTGATCTCTGCATAATTATGTGGGAGGAACAGGGAAGGATGTAAAGAGGAACTGGAAAGTATGACTTCTGGACAGACACTGGAGAAATTAAAAATGAAACATATCCAGTTTCTGAATTGCTTTTTATTATTGTAGTACTACTAGAGTTCACCAGTGAAGCAATAATAGTGCTACTGCGATAATTATAAGTTTCTGACAAGTTTACTACCTGATGGAGTTTAAGAAGCTTGATTGGTGTTGTCATGTATTGAAATATGTGTGTTTATCCCTTTTTAAAAAATCTCAGAATATTTTGTCCTATTTCAAACTTGCCATTTGTCCATTTATGGTAGAGTTTTAGCAGAGGTCATTTATGTGCAGGTTTTTTCTTATCTAGCAATCATGGACACACAGATATTTTTTTCATTCCAGTTTCTGCATTTCTCATAGTTCAGAAATTACCCTCATTAAAGTGGTTAAAAAGCTCCTCCTGGATAGACACCAACACTTTTTTCTCCTCTGGTCCTGATTAATATGTCAGGGGCATTTGACCCCCATGCATCACATTATCCCTTTTGCAGGTTTGCAACCTTATTGTGGTCTCTCATCTACTGTCCTTGACTGGTTTGCTTCTTGCCCAGAGGATGGTTTCTACTGTTAACTCTTACAATACTTAGCCCCTGGAGTGTGGAGTTCCATATTACTCAATCCTGGGTCTGTTAGTTTTCATGGTATTTCTGCTGCCCCTTGGGAATTTCATCCATAGAAGAGTCTGTTATATAGCTGTCATGCCAACAACATGCAACTGCACCCATTTTCCTCAGATACATGGTGAGTATTGCATCTTTACAGGAGTGCGTAGAGGCTATGATCATTGTGTTGCTCTAATAGGCTGAAAATGAACACTTCCAAAAGAGATGCATTGATTGTGCTTGCTGTTTTTTGAGATTCCACTGCTTTGTGACTTCTGCCATTTATTATGTACGGTGACAAAAAAATGGAGTTTGTGTTTAAATTGTAAAGCCTTGGTATTATCTCTGATGACTAGTTGACATCTAGGGTTAGAAGTTTGGGTTTACCTTTGAGCTGCCGACAATCTTTGTTTCGGCTCATCTTTTATCAAAGATTTAACATCATAAATAATGAGCCTAAAAGTCTAAAAAATACAAATATGTATTTTTTTGCATGGGATATGCCCCCTGCACCCTTTGATGTGGGAGGCAAGCCCCCTTACCCCCCCCAAATTATATACACTGACCCCCATGGTTACACCATAGTGAAGAAAAGAGGGACCCCCCCAAAAAAAAGTACACCACTGCTTGCACAATGCAATACTCACCATGACATTAAATTTTTGCATCTAAGCTGTATGATTACCAGTGCAGCGATAACATATAAGTATGCCAGAAGTCTGCTGTGGTTAAGTCACTGTGCTTCCATCTGAGGAATGTTATTAGGATTAAATATCTAATACCTAGGTTCATAGGTAATTATTAGACATGCAGTGTCAGATATTGTTAAGGAACCTAGCCCAAATTATCAAGTCCCCCAAAGCACTGAATGGTTAAGTAACTTATTGAAGGTCACACAGTAGACAAACAAAGGCTGAGGGAATCAAACCATGTACAACAGGAAGTATCTCATTAACAAATTATGGTCTTAGTTTGCTGTACTAACAGCCAGGCTGCCTGTGCACCTTAAACACAAATTCCTGCTTATTGACACTATACCTCCTAAGGATTTCTGGCAGTTGGTACTGAGGTTAAGGTTGCAAGCTGACATTCCTGTGGTATTGGGTTTGAATCCTTGTTTGCTTGCTGTGTGATCCTGAGCAAACCGAACTTGAAGAAAAGGGACTGTGTGTCAAGTGAGCCTAATCTCCATGGTTATATGAACCTTGGTTTTAGCCATTTACAGCCTGTGTAGAATTTGACAACATGGTTTCTTACTGGTAAGTATCAATACCAGCACATTATTTCCATGCTGTGGAGGCTATACTGGTTTTCTATCTAAATTTAAAATCATCTTTAAAGAATTAATGTTGGTCTCTGCCCCTGCATGACCTGAGTTCCACTTGCATTTTTAAATATATTTTCTCATCCACTGTTTAACAAGTGTGCTATCAGATGACTTTTCTCTTCAGTTCTACCATTCCCTCATGCCTTCCCATAATCATCCAAGGGACAGTAGTGTAATTTAGTGGTGTAAGGGCTATCTCACCTGGGTTTCATGTGTGATGTTACCCCCCACCAACACCCTGTAACCCTGCTCCTTAGTATATGGATGTCTCCTTTTATTGGTAGTTCCCATCAGGGACTTACAAACACAGCACACATCCTAGAGTACATGTAATGCCCCCCAACCTTGTGAGAGGTGGATGGGCAGGCTCCATTTTATTATTTTTCTCCCTGCCCAGCCTAAACCATATCAGTTTATTGCTTTGTTCAGTATCTTAAATTATCATTTTGTCTGCGTAGCTTAATTCACAACAAAGTTACTTGGTCTCTGTGTTAAAACTTGAAGCAGTTTATCTTTTGTGCTACTTTGAAAACAAGTACACATTTAAAGTGAATTGTAAAACACTGGAAAATGCAACCTATATTATATATTTAAAATATGTATATTTTTGTGCTGTTCCCACTGAAGTATAGAAAAAAATCCTCCTCAAAAATAATGTTCTACTCCAAATCCTTTATTACACTGACTGCAAATCTTTTTTCTACCTAAGCACAGGAACAGACATGTGAAGTGCAGACCTCTGTAGTTGACTGAAAACTGATAAAGAATTAGTGCAAACACATTAATTTAAAATATTTAGATATGGTCCTACATCATCTACCCCATGACTAGGTTCCCCACTGAGCACTACACAGAGCAGAATCTTTGGCCTGGCTCCCTAGATGCCTTTGTCGCTACACTCTGTGTTTCAGTGTCATTTAGTGTTTAACTGCCCACATTAAATGTATGTTGAATGCACTCTGCATTCACACACACACACACACACACACACACACACACACACACACACACACACACACACACACACACACACACACACACACACACACACACACACACACACACACACACACACACACACACACACACACACACACACACACACACACACACACACAGTTTCCAGGGAAGGCAGGTAATATTCTCTAATACTATAGCCTTTTGTTACAGTTCATGGTAGTAAGCTGCCACTAGTCCACATTATCATGCTGGAGAACCCTTCAGTTACTGTTCACTCCTGATAATAAGCCAAATAATTATAGAAAAAGATGCTAGGGTATACAGAGCAGTTTGGCCAACAGAGGCAGATGGCAGCAGTATGTCACCAGCTAGTAATAAAAATCTTGTTATAAGGAGATAAGTACATAAAAGTCAACCAGCCACAACCTTTCAGAGAAAATAAATAAAAATGCTTTGTTTAGGAAAAAAAAGAGCTAAGTAAACAGCTAACAGTTGAATGCACATCAAACTACATGTAGTGTTTTTGTCTAATCATTTTAAATACAGAACAAATGGAGGCAGCGGTGGTAGTCCAGCGGTTAACATTGTCGCCTCATAGCAAGAGGTTCTCTCTTTTGATTCTCAGCTGGAGCGCCTTCTGTGTGGAGTCTGCATGTCCTCCCTGTGGTCAAGTGATGGTAAAGACATGCAGGTAGGTGCATGCATGAATGGGTGTGCCTTCTTTGAAGGTTGGGCGTCGGGCTGGCAACTCGGCACCATAAAAATCCACTGCTAATAATTAGCGGATGAGAGTTCCACTACTGTGACTTTTTTTATTTTAAATACAGAACAATAAATAAAACATTTAACAGCAGTAAGTCATTTTTATCTAGCTACTATAAGAATTACTAGCTAAACTTATATGAACTTCCATGGAGGGATAAGGGAGAAACAAGTTCTTTGAACAAAAGTCAATTCACAGGTTTTAGAGTTATTTTTAGCTGTTATGACACAGCTGAATTCAATAGCATAGCTATGGTGAGGTGAGAGAAGCAACTGCCCTTGGTGCAAAGTGTTAGGGGGCGTGATCAGCCAGCCATCATCCTGATCTTTCTGCAATACTGGTATTTAAAAGTCGGTATTGCATTCAAGGTCAAACCTGAGCACTGTAGCACTCTGTGAGTGGTCTAAGTTGTAGCAACTGCTGTGCTACATTGTAGCAAGCAATTTGCTACAGTTTAAAAGTAAAAAAAAACTAAAATGGTGTTGTACTGACCCATGCTGGGTGTAAACTTAGGAAGTAGTTTGCTATTTTTTTTTTGTTTACTAAAGAGTGAGGAAGGAAGGTCAGGGGCAGGGCACATAAATGGAACCTAAATGGCTGGGACAGAAGGTGTGTGTGTATGTCTTGCAGCTGGCTCCCTGTTTGGTGTGCCAATTTTTTTGCTCTTCACTTGAAGAGCTGATGGGGGGCTTATTAATTTGAGGGACTGCCACAGGGTGATGGTTGACAGGACTGGCCTTAGGTCAACAGGTGCCCTAGGCAAAAGGGCTCCATGGTGCCCCCATCCTGGTCTACCTACACCAAATAAATACTGGAAAAGCACCCCTGCTAGAGCGGCGCCCTGGGCAGCTGCCTAGTTGGCCTATGCCTAAGGCCGGCTATGGAGCCAGCCATGCTTCTGGCTGAACTGCTATCTTTTTTAGATATCTGGGTTATGGGTTGTTTTCATATAGAATCCACAGATGTAACCAAACAGGTTTCTCACATACATACATACTAATAAACTTTTTTTCTTTAGCTGAATAGTTTTTTTTGAAGAATCTTATAATTGTTGTTTTATGGCCCTTGGCTTCCTATCACAGAGAGGCTGGAAGTTACACAGTTTGAACTTCAAACAGTTCCATACATTTTTCTTCTTTTTTCTTCTCTCGACATTCACAGAAAAGGTTAACAGGCTTATACATATTTTCACATCACAGAATCAAACATATTGCAGATTAAGTTATAGCCAAATTATGGAACTCCCTCCCACCCACAATTACCTCTGTACCATCATGCACCTACTTCAAAACTTTATTAAAAGCGCACCTAAAAACATGCTGGCTATGCCCTTGCAACTCCCCCTCTAATATCACCCACCCCATCCACCCACCACCTTTTCCACCCCACTAACTACCTTGATTATAGCAATTTCGGATGCTCATAAGCCTAGCTACTTGATACAGCAGGAACTTCTTATTGTAACAATTGTTAATGTCTGTTATGTACTTCGCATATAAAGATTCTAATTGTCTACTGATGTACTATGTTCTTCATCTGTAACTATGTTTGTCATTTTTAATTGCTATGTTGGTCAAATTGTTAATTGCTATGTAAATCCAATGTAACTACTGTCTGTATATTTTAACTGTGGAGCTTTTCTCCCCGGGCTTCCACTGAAAATGGACCTATGTCCAGTCGGACACTCCCGGACAACAAATGTAAATAAATAAAAATAAATAAATAAGTTATGTACTTCAGTTTGACTGTTGCAGATTCTATCAGAGTTAAGTGCAGCTCACATTTCTGTTATATTCTGATTCAGAAAAACAACAGCATATTGAAAATATAAACTTCACAACAGAACTAAAGCAGGTTAGACCTGATTGAAGCCAAGCAAATTTACAGATTCTGGTGTGCATATCCCTTCTTTACTTTGAAACCCACATTAAAGTGTTATTTTGTTTGTTTGCTTGCTGTCAGTTTAGCAGATAACTTTTATTAAGTGTGATTCAGTATGGGGATTGCTGCTAGCCACCTCCCCCCCATTTAAACCTACAGGTAGATTGAAAGAGGCGGAAATGCACATTCACATAACAGATGTCTGTGTAGGAGGTCTCACTAGGCATATAGTCATCACAGAGATAACAGTGTTTATTGCTATCCACCTTAGATCTTAGCTTTCACCCCACAAACCTTCTGGTCAGCATTAAAGAACTACATTAGATTACATAGAGTGTATACAATGTCAGTGTTACCTATGATTCCTCTGCTTTTATTTTATTCCTTACTACTGATCTTATCAAATGCACTCAAAAGTTCTTTATTACCTGGCCCTCCAATCATAGGCTTTCAATCGTATTATATGTTGTTTAACCTATTTTTCAACCCTAAATGGACTTTATGTTTTGTAATAATTTGAATAAATGTGATGTTGCATGGCTCATTCATCTAATCCTTTATTAGAAAAGTTCTATGGGCAGTCTTCATATTGATGGTGGTTTTCAATTGTGTGACATATTCACTCATATCCAATAATAAGGCCAGTTTTTCTGCTTTTTATTTTGACAAACTATAAATGTCAGATGAATTCTCTTGATTTGTACTTTTATCTTTTCAGCATGTTTCTGGCCTCCATGCCTATGGGCTATCTGGCCTACCCATACCTCTCAACCTCTTAGAGCAAAAAATGTGGACAAAGACTAAAATGATGGTGGGACAAACAGGGACAGATTTTAAATATTGCTCTTACAAACTTAGAAAGTTGATATAATAATAGGTTTTGCATTAGCATGAATGGTCTGAAGGATGTGGCGTCTTAAACTCAATCATTATTTAATGACGTCAGTCCTCAGCTATTTGACAGTAAGGAACAGATTTTAGGAGGAACACACCAAAAATATGAGGCAAAAATCTGGACATTCTATGAAAACCTGTACAGTTGAGAGGTATGAGCCTACTGCCATAGCTATGCCCATTCATTTACCATCACTACTGTGACAACTTGTAATGGTGCCTGGCCATCCTCCGAGCAGCCATGAAGGATGTTTAAAATTTAGATAACTGTTATAGTACTCTAAGCTATATGGGTCATATCTTTGCTAAGGATATGATCACTTCAAAGCTTTATGGTGCCTTCCAAGTTCTTAAACTGTTATTTGCTCTGGCAGGGCCATATTAGGGGCAATTTGGGCTGCTAAAGCTTTCTTTCCTCTGAAGTGTGTTACCTCTGTGGGTTTCATGAATACAATGGTCAGCTAGAAATCCTTTCAGAGCTGGACAGATACGTCATTTTCTGGGGAAAACCTTCCACTACTTTATTTTTCTGTGAAATTTTTTTTAATGAATTTCTTTATTTTATACTGCAAAATATTTTTTTATGTGACTGTCATGTTGCTGAGAAGACTTTTACTGATATAATACTTGTGTGACAAAATGTGTAAAAATCTAGTTTTATTGATATAGTCTACTTGTTTGTATAGAGTAAGTGTGAGTGGGACAGGATCTGGTACTTTTGGGGACTGTCATTGAAAATGTTACCTCATAACCTTCATTTTATTGTCAGAAGGTTTACCAGCTCATTTATGTTCTGCTCTCTGTTTGTGAGGTCTCCTTACTGGCTTGAAATGGAGCAATTGCTGGACTCCACTTGCCCCTGTCCACAAGAAATACACAGTTGTTAGGCTGTATGGTACTTACGTATTATCACAACCAGATTTTTGCAGTAATGTTGGTTGCTTCTGTTTAGGTCAAGTAGTAGCAATACAGTGTTATGAAGGTTAGAGACATGTGTTCTGTAATGTTTTTGTAGTTTTAGGAAGGTTTATCATTGAAACGGCTAAAAAAGTTAAGGTTTGAAAAAAGGTTTCCTCCCTTTACTGCTGGCATCTCATATCAGTTAAGCAAGTCCCATTCTATTTCAAATGTGTTCCTTTCACATGCTGTTGGTAAAGAAGGAACTCTTATTTTCAAAACCTTTATTATTTTATCAGCCATTTCAATGATAAACCTACGTAAGACTACAAAAACATGACAGAAAACCTGTTTCTAACCTTCATAATACTTTAATAAATCCAAAAAGAGCAAGGTAACTCTGCTGAGCAATCATCCTTCGCCACAAGAACGGCAGTAAAAGTAATCCTTCCCACAGTATGAAAGCACCTAATCTGTTGTTTAAGCTCTGCATGCATATAATATCGTACACTAACTCCTCACACTCCTTTCAGCCCAACATAAGTACACATGCAAACACTGCGATTGCTGAATTCATCGCTTGACATCTTTAAAGGACGCTACCCACAAATCTTAAAATTATCAGTCTTAATAGTTTTTAAAACCACCACCGATATCCCAGCAGACTTTCTGAAAGTCTACCCTTCAATATTACACTTCAGTGATGCAGTTTTAGTAAAAGTCAAGAAAGTAAAGGATGTCGCCAAATCTGGTTGCGATAAATGAAGTTTGGCAACAAACTAAGCTGTCCCGGGACATCTTCATGGGGGAGGGGTTAGGTTAATACTAAGGGGAGTTAAGTGGGTTGGGGAGGTGAAAGAGTTAAGTGGAGGCAGGGATGGTTGGGAGGAAGTGAGATAATGATGGGGAGGGGTTTTAGAGGTTTAGTCTAGTGTAGTTGGGTTAAGCAGTCACATTTTGGTGTGAACTTGCTACAGCAAGGATCATGTCCATGACGACCTATAGGTGGTTGGGATCAGGTAGGCCTGGGCTTGTTAAACGGGAAATTGGAATAATAGTATTTGTCATGTTTCTTCTCTTTGGGGTAGGCTTTCATTGCTGGGTAAGGTGCTTCTCTGAGGTTAAGACATTTTCTGATATACAGTGTTTTCGGGGGGGGCAGAGGTTTGGGAATTAAGGTGGGGAAGTGAGGTATTTTTGTGTATCATTCAGCCTTGTTATGGGGTGTCAGGATCCCGGTTGATTTGCCTTCAGAGGTAGGTTTGCTCTGTTTTCTATGCAGACGGTGGATGTTTGAGTTCTGCATTTTCGTAGCTGAGTGTGGTATGGGAGGTGTGTGTGAGTGGTGAGATGCTGTTGTGATCCCATACCCCCTTGTCGGTTTGAAACCTTGCTGCTTTGTGCAGTTGCATTGGTATTGGAGTTTCAGTATGGGCAATGTTGTCTGTTGGATCTAGCTCTGGTGTCAGTTGGTTGGATGCTTTAAGTTCACATGGCAGCAGTTTGGACAGCAAACTAGTCTGCATTTTGAGGCTGTTGTCTGGAACCTGTGCTCCGGTGATTGGATTCCCTTTTAACTTCTTTCAGGGAAGCAGTATTTCAGGTATGCAGGGTCCCTTGCACCTGTTGATCCTATGACATGGCAGTTGGGCTAGGAGATGTGGTGGCCTTTGGATATGAGGGTGTTGGGTATAGTGCCCGGTTTCCGCCATTGGGCCCTGTGCTGCTTAAGTGGGTGGGGATGTCTTCATCTGGTTGTTGTTTTGGTTGGTTTGGCGGGTTAGTGGCTTGGTAACATACCCTCAGTGTTGTGTGGTTACATCAGAAATGCTTAGGTAGTAGAACTGAAAATGTTAATTTTCAATAAGGGGGATATTTGCAATTAATGGGTGAGGGTTGCGGTCAAAAGAGAGGTTTGATGTTTCGGTTCTTCTTGGTGATTGGGATGCATTGATCAATTGGAGGCTTTGCTTGCAGGGCAGCCTTTGGCAGTGGATGGCATCGATTTTAACTGACAGGATTGATGTGCCTGATAATGGTGCGTTTCACGGGCTCGGAGGCATGGTTGCCCTCAACGCATGTGCAGTGGAGGCTGGGGAAGTGGTGCATGGAGGTTTACTGTGGCTGGGCTGCAAGTTTGTCAGCAAATATTTTATTTGGAAATAGCTTAGTTCAACTTATTTTGCTGTTGTCAGAAATATTTCAGCGTGAGGATGTTATATCCCAGAGGTCTGTCCTGTGCAATAGTTTTACTGCACATTTTGTCCGGTTTCTCATAAAATTGTGGTTTTCGGACAAATTACTGGCAAATCATTGAGGGCTAATGTCAGGAAGTGGATTTAGTTTCATACTTCATATTCGTGCTGATGCCTATGCCGAACGGTTGGACTGTCAACTCTGTAGGAGTGAGAGAAATATTTTAAAAGTTTCCCTATTTTTGGGCGTTTGATTCTAGGAGTGGCGTGCACTTCATACAGCAGAAGTTTCGTGAGCTTGAGAGGAAATATGGGTGTTGATTTTCTGCTGTTCGTGCATGGTTACAGCTGCAGCTGCTCTGCTGTTGTGTTGAGGGTGTTGCTGTTAAGGGTGGTCTGGAATGTTTTCCTGCAGAGGGCATATCTCATACCTGTACAGATTTGTCACTAAAAGTGGATTGGTTTTGAGGGTCTTGTAAGACAGTCTTTGGTTCTTTTCTGGTGACTGTAAGGGAAATTATGTGCTTTGCTGATTGAACAGTGAGGTAACAGCTGAGGATATAGTCAATTGAGTCTCAGACTTCATAGAGTGCATGCTAATAAAATTCTGTATAACAACCTTCTTAGTTTATTAGAGCATTAGTTAAAATGTGACCCTATTTTAGGCCTCTGTCTCATTCTGCAGGCTTGTTCAGATTGCCTGCATTACAAAGTTGAGGGGTAGGGGAAGGTGCCCGGGGGGGTGTTGTCTCATGGATTACAATGTTTTTTTTTTTTTTTCAAAGAGATAACTTTACTTTTATGGGTTACACAAGTATATATAACAACGTTTCTCTAAACAGTCTCTAGCTAATGTGTTACAAAAGTATAAACTTACAGCACAGCAAATTAAGGTTAACAGTTTTCTTCAAGGGCAGAAATATAAATTGGGGAAAAGCATGTAGGATTAGGCTGTATGAGTAATGGTGCTTAGTTGCCAAGTTCTGAAATTTAAGAAATGTTGGCTGAGCAATAATTGGTTGGGTCAGGATTCCTTGGTGTTTTCTTGCGATGCTTTGGACTTAAAAACAAAACAGAGAATAGTAAAGGTATAAGGGAAGTGGTAAAAGTAAGTGGTTGATGCACAAGGGGGTTGAGGACCCATCTTTTGATTGTCAAGTGGGGAAAAGGGTAGTGATTTGCTGTTCTGTCATGATTTTATATTACTGCTAACTTGTTTCCTTAGCTAGAGTAGCGTTACTTAGTTTTCGGTGGCTGAAATTCCTGGGGGACTTACATAGTGTCTTCCACAGACTTTTGTGATTGTGTGATGTGGTACGTCGGAATGTGGTGCAGACGTCTGGATGCTGACTCCTAATTTTACTATGGTAGTGTCTGGTTTATTGCTAATGTCGCGGGCTTTAAGGTACTGGTAAAAACTGCCTCTGCACAGGCGCGGTGGTTAGGATAGCTGTTGGGGGGAGGGTGAGTGATTACCTCACAACTGTACAGACTTTGCTGTATGTACAGAGGTTGTTTTATGTGTGGGTCTGTTTTCAGTAGTGGTGGTTTTCTGACAAATTAGTGGCAATTTGTTAAGGATGAAAGTTACACAGTAAGGGCGGTCATTTGAGTTTTAGACTTCATACGCTTTAGACAATTCAGGCTAATGCAAGACCCGTTATTCTGTAGAAAGCTTTCTGAGAGACTGGAATATTGCACAGCATCATACTTTTACAGAAAAGGTAAAAACAGGTAAACGAGCTACTGCTGACAGTGTGGGGGTAGTGGAGCATAGCAGGTGCTGGATATGGGGTGAGTCGACAATGCATGACCAGGTACAGAGGGTTGAGGCTGGGAGACAGCGATTGGTTTAGAGTTGCAAAAAATTTACTCTTCACAGCAGTGGTTATTTTAGCAACATTGAGTTTGTCAGAGCAGTAGTTAAGGGTTGTCCCTCTGTTTGTGGCTGACTAGAATTTGGGATCTAGGACTTTGAGGCATGCCCCTCAACTGTACAGATTTCATGCGATGTCCAGATTTAAGGGTCCCTAATTTTGTGCCTTTGCCCTCCTGATTCTTTATGGTTTATCCTGATTTGATCTCATGTGGAATCCACTGAAGGGAATCTATTTTCCTCCTCTGCTCATTGGGGACTGGGGCCATACGTCTCCATTGGCTCTGAATTTGATTCATAGTCTACTTCTGTCCTTCTTAAGCCTGCCTAAAGTGGATGACTCCTGGCCCCTTTTAATATGGGGTTGTCCGGAACATGGCTATGACTAATACGCAAGTACTAAAGCAATTAATAAGAAGGAGGGGGGTAGGACCGAGTTGGTTGTCATAGATGTGAGTGGCGGTGGTACATAAAATGCAGAGCTAATGTGACTCTTTGTAAAGAGACTGACATTCATACATTACAGTCCAGCAGCCCTCCTAAGCCCTGCTGAGAAATAATAATGTGCCAAGACATAGCATTGATCAGAAAGCATGTGATAGGGGACACTGCGTTGGTGGTTTGGTTATTCAGTGTTGGGCTGGTTGGCTGGGTTATTTTCAGGGGCTGATCGATAATTAGGAATAATAATGGCTTTCACACATGGGTGTACCATTAGGGCATACCTCTTGGCTGTTACTGGAATTGTTACACTTCATGTTGCTGAGCAGATAGTTTATCGGGCATGAAGGATTGGGTTTGAATTTAAGACTGGTGGAGGTGGCAAGGTGTAACAGGTAAGGGATATGCTGACTGCTGTATTCATTTGTTATTTGTAAATGAGGAAATGTTGATTCAATTTAACATTCAGTTGCAACGTGTATATTTGTCGTGGCTTCGTGGTAAATCACGTTGTCTATGGTGTGTAGGGTCCTGGGTTCGAGTTTAGCAGAGGCTGTTTATTTAGAAATTAATGACAGACATTTGAGCTTAGTACTTCATACCCTTCAAAATTCATGTTAATAGATAGTCTGTTAGTCTAGCAACTTAAGCCTTGCCCCTATAATTTGGGCCCTACTTTGTCATAGATGTGGGTGGCAGTGGTACATTCCTTCCCGGGTTGGCAGGATAGGTTTTCTTGAAGATGTCTTGGAATGTGTGTTATGTATTTTGGATGACTTACATGTCTTTTCTTTCTTACAGATGGGGTCTTAGAATGCTGTGGCTGTAGTTTGGAATAGGTGGGTATAAGATGGAGCCTTCTCCTTACATATTAGAGGATTTACTTTTGTCCTTTTCTTTGTAGATGATGGTGTGACGAGTTCCAGTGGTGAGATACAGAGCGTTCCCAGATGATCATGCTTTGGTGTCGAATAAGCGTTAGGGTCATTGGACAACACTGAGATGGCAGATGGGATGTGCAGAGTGGATTTTACTTGATGGGCTAAAGGAACGTGGACTCAATAGGCAAGATTGAAGGCTGAGGAATGTGGCAGCTGATGGAGGGGATGAAAGAAGTTTGGTTTTCCAGCAGTGCAGTTGAATATGTAGTCACAAGGTAATGTCTTGTTTGCTTGAAATTGTTGGGGAGTATCAGAACTGAACTTCACATTGTATTGTTAGCTGGGGTCTTTCTTGCTAGGGGTCAGGTAGTGTTGGTGGTTGGGGTTGAGTATTCTTGCTCCAGTGGCAGGTGAGGCTTTGGTAAGTATTAGGTAATTGCCAAGGGCTGGTAATGTCTGGGTAATTATTGTACACCAAATGATGTTTGGCTTGACCCTTCCCTTTATGGGAAGTGGATTGAACAATTTTGGGTAGAAGGGAGGGGGAACATCCTGGTCAGGCTGGTTGGTGTAGAAGATGGATAGGCATGCCCTCTTCTGTTCCCCCTCTGATGTCTGAATGTTCATTTCAAGGATCTGGGGAAAGGAAATGAGTAGTTGGAGGAAGCTTGCTGAATAGATAAGCAAGTTGAGGTAAGGATGGTGTTTATTTGGTGGAAGGTAATTCAATGGATGATGTATGAAGTGAGTTGGGACGCTGCAAGTAAAGTAAGTGAGCAGAGGTATGAACCCTGCTTGTTGGGAGGGTGAGTGGGTAAGCTGCCCTGATTAACATTACAATGAATGGTGTATGAAGTGAGATGGGACGCTGCTTCAATAGTAAAGTGAGGAGAGGTATGGACGCTGCTTACTGGGGCAGGGTGAGTAGGTAAGCTGCCCTGATTAACATTACAAGGATGTTATGCTGTATTTAGTATCAATTATATCATGAATAGTTTTAATTAATAAAGTTGGTGATCAAAGCTGTTATGGAAATCTAATAAAGGTCGTCAAATGTCATTTGGTGTGATGTGTGTTATTGAAGGGGACTGGGACAAATGAAGTTTGGCAACAAACTAAGTTGTCCCGGGACATCTTCATGGGGGGGGGGTAGTTTAATATTAAGGGGAGTTAAGTGGGTTGGGGAGGTGAAAGGGTTAAGTGGAGGCAGGGATGGTTGGGAGAAAGTGAGATAATGATGGGGAGGGGCTTAAGAGGTTTAGTCTAGTGTAGTTGGGTTAAGCAGTCACATTTTGGCATGAACCTGCTACCCAGCCACCCTCCCTCTGTTCATTGGTGGGGTGTAGGGTTATTTTATCAGTGGGGGTAGGCGGAGAAGAGGGATAGGCTTGCCCTCTTCTGTTCCCCCTCTGATGTCTGGATGTTCATTTCAAGGATCTGGGGAAAGGAAATGAGTAGTTGGAGGAAGCTTGCTGAATAGATAAGCAAGCTGAGGTAAGGATGGTGCTTATTTGGTGGATGGTAATTCAATGGATGGTGTATGAAGTGAGTTGGGACGCTGCTTCATAAGTAAAGTGAGTAGAGGTATGGACGCTGCTTACTGGGGCAGGGTGAGTAGGTACACTGCCCTGATTAACATTACAAGGATGTCATGCTGTATTTAGTATCAATTATATCATGAATCATTGCAATTAATAAAGTTGGTGATCAAAGCTACGTTATGGAAATCTAATAAAGGTTGTCAAATGTCATTGGTGTGATGTGTGTTATTGAAGGGGACTGGGACAATACGTAAGTACTGTCTGTATTTGAGTATCCAGGCAGCTCTCTCACTACTTCAGTTGCTGGTGGGTGACTCTGCTGTAGCCAAAACTGGTTTCTCAGACCACTCACCTTTTGCTCCTTTGGTCCCTCTGTGATAGCTCCTTGAGAAGCCACTAAGGACCAGAAAATTGTCATGTCCTCATTGGCTGCAGGATTTCCCTCACCAAACAAGAGAGAACTACTCTTATCAGGCTTGGAGGAAGGAGAGAAAATAAAAGTAATACATAGTGCTTGAGCTGGGTCTTGTAATCAACCTGTCAACTAGAAGGTAAGAGGAGAAACATAAAAGAGTACCAAGGTTAGGCCCAGAAGATATCACCTCAGCTCCTAGATCTAGGAGAATGCTTCCAATCCTCTCTGAGTAGGAGGAATAAGACACCTTGTAGATTTTTTTTAATGTTTTTTATCCTCCTTTATTTACTGGGGAGATTTGCTGGGATTTGCTAAGAGATTGCTCTCTGCTTTTAATGGGTTAAATCCTGGGACTACTCTTTGCTTTTAAAGTATTAAATCCTGGTTCTCACTACATTCTAATAGAAAAAGAAAAAAACAAACAAACCCTGACAGTGACAATGAGTCAGATAAGCAGGGATGGGGGAAGGGGAATTCTTCAGTTAATTATCTCCAAGACAAAGATTCTGATTCTAAGGAAAGTGTTTTTTTTTTTTTAGATTTCCCTCCAGAAGATTTTTTTTCTGACACTCTCTTAACAAAATGAGAGAATTATTTCAGTGGAAATATCACTATGTCCCAGCAGAAGTATTATGATTTGTTACAACTGAAGTTCACTTGGCCTGCAACTGCTCCTCCTGTGTTGTCTGCCTTTTCTTAACAGAAGAAACGTGAAAGAGTACCAAGTTTAAGCACAGAAGATATCACCTCAACTCTTAGATCTAGGAGAATGCTTATAATCCTCTCTGAGCAGGATGAATAAGACACCTTATGGAATTTTTTTTAATGTTTTTTCCTCATCTTTCTTCATTTACTGGGAAGATTTAGGATCAGAGGATTACTAGGCTAATGGCCCTGAGACCCTTACAAGCCTAGTCAAGAGTTTATCCACAAAAAGAAACCTCAGTTAGCACCTGTTGTCCCTGTCAATGAGAGACACAGATGGAACCCCTGGGACAAATTTGTGGTTTCCCTTCCACTCATCAAGGTTGTGCTTGAAGAGGTTCAGTGAGGTGCTCTGTTTGACATGTATGGGAAGTCTATTCCAGAGATGGGGCTGCCTCTGGGAGACAAGCCTGTCTCTGCTTCAGGTTTTGTTGATGTCACATATTAGATTCAGGCCTTTTGAGCGGGTAATGCATGAGGAGTTAGACTTACAGATATGGAGCATTTCTAGTAGGGCAGGGTCTGAGATTGCCATGTAGGCGAGACACAGGTCACCCCTGAGCAATCTGTATGATACTGAATAGAGTGATAGTGATATGAGCCTGTCTGCATAGGACAGTTGTTGGAGGCCATGGATTCTCTTTGTGAGGTATTTTGGTGGCCTTTCCAGTTGGTGCAGATGTTTGGAGCGGTACATACCAAACGGGGCATTATAGTCAGTTATTGGTCTAATGAGGGAGGAGTATTGAGAGGTAATAGCCTTCTTTTTTCTGGATGCAATCCCTTTACTTATGAGATGAACCAAGTAAAAGGCTTTTCTGACTACTGCTGCTACATGATGGTCGAGTGTGAGTTTGTTATCAACCTGAGTACCCAGGTCTCTCACCACAGGTTGTGTGCTTATGGGGTTGCCGTTAATGTGGTAATTAGTAGGGGCCGTGTTTTTGCCGAACAGTATGATGATACATTTTTTTTTGTATTTAGCTTGAGGCCATGACTTTGGCACCAGTCATTAGTTGCTGTGAGACCGTCTTGCAGTATGTTACCATCATTTGGGGAGTCAATGACAGCACCCAACTTACAGTTGTCTGCAAACTTGGTCAGCCACAGGCCTTTTGTCTTTGTCTGGATCTCTGATGCTGAGATTTGCTAAGAGATTACTCTCTGCTTTTAATGGGTTAAATCTTGGGTCTACTCTTTGCTTTTAATGTGTTAATTCCTAGTTCCTGGCAACATTCTAATAGAAAAAGAAAAAAAAGCAGGGATGGTGGTGGTGGTGGTGGGGCGATTCTCCAGTTAATTATCTTCAAGCTGAAGATTCTGATTCTAAGGAAAGTGTTTCTTCAGATTTCCCTCCAGAGGATTTTTTCTGACACTCTTAACAAAATGAGAGAATTATTTCAGTGGAAATATCACTATGTCCCAGTATTATGATTTGCTACAACTGAAGTTCACTTGGCCTGCAGCTGCTCCTCCTGTGTTGTCTGCCTTTTTTAACATCTTGCCTTATGCCTAACAGTCATCTCCCTGCCTCTTAAAAGTCTGACACTTTACATAAAGCACCCCAGACACATAAACTCTTGTTCTCCAATCCCAAGTCGCATCCTGCAGTGATATTTTTATTTATCTTTTTTAAGTCATCTGCTGCTTAACACGCCATGAATGATAGCCTCATTCCTTCTGAAAAGGATGGGAATGCTTCTGACAGATTTGGGGAGACAGTTTGTTTTTCTGCTACCTTAACTTTCAGAATTTTGAACTGCCAGGATTACCTGTTAAAAGTTTTTACTGGCTTCTTTAAAGAACTTGAGAAAGTTAACTGTTAACCTTTCTACCTTCCTATGTCTGGCATTAAAACTCCTTTAAATTATTTAACTGTGTCAGCTTCTCAATTAACTAAGCACTCTTATGAGTTTGTTGATGTTGCATCATGGGTTCCTGCTCCTGGTTCAGTTATGAGCAGATTTGCATGGTTACATTCTCAAAACTTATCAGAAGATGTAAAAGCTGCGAATCTAAGATTTTGAAATTCTCCCTTTGATGAAAATGTGTTATTTGGGCCCTCTGCTGCTGAACTCCTTAAACGTTTGATGAGAGAGGGACATTGATTCAAATGGTCACTCAGGTTTTTCAATCACCCTTTTCAATGTTAAGTAAAAGCTTCCCTTCCTTTTAAGGATCTTTTTCCAGGAATGATGTAAGTATTCTCAGCAGAGTTAGAGCAAATTTTCAAAAAACAATGTATAGAAAAAAAGGAAGAGCCTTCTAGGAGCAAAGACAGTCCAAAAAGTCAGAATAATTATTTGCCTCTCCCCTCTCCCTTCCAACCCTGGAAATCTTTCAACTTTCTCCCTCATTCTAGGCCTCCACATTCCACAGTGACATCAAACTATGTCAGAAACATGGGTTCTGACACCTATCCAGCAGGAGTACAGATGGCAATGGGAATCCCTTTCCCCTTTTCATGGGATTCCTCCTTGTCCTGCAAACCAGATGTCCCTGTTTGCTCTTATTTTAGAGCACATGTTTGCTCAAGGAGTGATAGAAATTGTGACTTCAGCTCAGATTATTTATTTATTTATTTATTTATCCTTTGTTGACCAGATTAGTCCTACTAGGCTAGTGGCCTCTTTTCAGGGGAGACCTGAGGTGGTGTTTACACTGCTAGAGGAATTGGGGAACTTCCCCTACACTTTTCATTAGGTACTATGGAGTCTTCTACATCCACCTGAGCTACTACTGACTCAAGCAGATGGGACCTCAGTTTAATGTCCCATCCAAAGGACAAATATGGCAAAGACTTTTATTTAAGAATTTTTCTGTACCAAAGAAAGGGGGCACTTGGAGACCAGTCATATACCTATAATTTCTTAATCTTTTTGTCAAGATTCCAAATTCACTGTTGTCCTTTTAAACCCTGTTACCTCTTATACCCTCCTGCAGCTTCATGGTAACATTGGATTTAAAATATGCTTATCTTCATTCCAATTTGCAATGAATTCAGACAGTTTTTAAATATTTGTTTTGTGTCTGGCTTACATTACTAGTCCTCTGTCTTACCCTTTGGTCTGTCCACAATACCAAGCATTTTATAAAGTGTCTAGCTCCAGTAATTGCTTATTGCAGACTGCAAAACATTCACAACTTTCTGTATTTGGATGCTTGTCTTAAATTTTCAGATACTTTTTCCAGTTATGATTTGCTGACATGAGTCATGAAACTCCTGCTCTGTGTGGGGTTTCAACTGAACTTGTGGATATCATCCCTTCCCAATTACTAGTTTTTCAAGAATGTCTTCTAGATTCATCCCAAGAAGAGACTTTCTTCCACTAGACAAAGTAGAACAGTGCAATGAAATCTTCTTGGACTTCTGCTTTTGCCAGGGAATTTCTAAGAATTTTGGGTTGCATGGCTGCTATGATTCCATAAAAATCATTCAGTGGTACCTCAGGTCTGTATGGACTCAGCATTATTTCCCCTTATCTTTTCAGATTACAGTTCTAGTATTTGTTAGAAGGGAGTTACTTTGAAAGGTTAAACAGTTATCTCAGTCCAAGTCTACCCTTCTCCCTTCACTCTCCGTTCCAGTATGGCACAATAGCTGCTTCAGACTTCGCTTGGGGAGCAGTTTCAAAAGGGGTGAAAATGCAAGGTCTGTGGAACTCCAACAACAGATAAAATAACATAAACATCAAAGAGATGTTGGCAGTTATCAATACCTTAAAATCCTTAAATCATCTCTGGTTCCTTGCACCTATACAAGTTATCACAGACAGCACTACAGTGATGTGGTACATAAACAAGGGGATACCTGATATTATTCCCTTTGTAGACTTGCTATGACTGCCTGGGAAGTAGCAACTAAGCTCAGTCGGTTTTACAAGCTTTCTACATTCCATCAGAGCAAAATCATATAGCAAACAAGCCGAACAGAACCAGGACAGACTCTCACAAATGAAAATTATACAGGCGGTTCTTCCAGCCATTGCTCTGACTGTGGGAACTTCTCAAATGGATCTGTTTGTTTCCTTTCAAACCAGACAGCTAAAGAAATTTTGTTCCAGGATTCCTTGCAAATAGACCCTTGCAAATACACATAAGAAAGATGTCTTCTCATTTCCATGGAAGGGAATGTTCCTGTATATTTGTCTACCCTTTCCACTGATACTCAAGGTTTTTCAAAAGATCCAGAATTACTCCATAGATTATGGTGGTGGCTCCCTTTTGGCTCAGGCAACAGAGGGTTTTCCTTTCTTCTGAAATTGGCCAAGGGCAATTACCATAAAATTGCCAGAGACTGGATTTACACAAACAAGACAGAAGTTGTTTGATACACCCTGACCTGAATGCCTAGATGATATTGAAACCTTTTACACACCCCTTTTTTTGAGTATGTGCAGCAGGTATTAAAGGAGATGAAAAAAACTGCTACTAGAAAATCATATATGGGTAAGTGGAAGTATTTTCTAGTTGATGCATCTCTAAGATCCAGGAACCTTTCAAGGTCTGGTTCTTGATTTGTGTGAGTCGTTATCCTCTGGCCTCTCTTTATAGGTTCAAAGGTAAGTACTAAGCTAGATGCCCTTGTGAGCCATTTTAAGCCTAGCCAATTTCCCTCAAATGTGAGAATCAAGCCCTGTACCCTGTGTCTGTGAGTAAAACACCTTAACCACTATGCCAACCCCTCCCCCATAAAATTGTGATTGTGCTAGATTAGAACCCTGGATGACATGTATTGTGAGCGTTAACTTATACCAGTTGCTTCTTCTACTGGGTAATACAAATGTCAGCACTTTTATGATAATCCTCTTGAGCTCAGTTTTGATGAAGGCCAATCTGTACTTCTGTACTTGCCAAAATTGAAAACTCTGCTTCCATGGGTCCTATCCTTGCATGCCTGCTGAGCTGTGTAAAATCCCACTTAGAAAAGCCCCTTCATCAACTCTTCAGCCTGAGTCTCTCCAGTGGTTATGTCCCAAGCAAATGGCAGTTGTGGTGCCCTTGCATAAATGCGGTCCATCCACTGACTCTGACAATCACAGGTCCAGTAGTCTTTTAAGTATCATTTGCAATGTTATGGAATGCATTATAGCTGAATTAATAGACAATGATATAGGTGACCTTATATCACTGGAAACAAACCAATTCAAGCTTTGTAAAAGGCTGCTCATAACTGGTTGAGTTCTTTGAAAGGGTTACTGAGGCCATGGATAAGGAGCAGACAGTCCATGCTGCTTATCTGGACCTTGTCAAGTCCTTTGACACTATTCACCATACTGGGATTATTAACAAATTCCACCAAATCAACATTAACCCATGTTTGCTGGATTAGTAATGGGGCTATCTGACAGAACCCATAACATTAAGGGTGGGGGTATTTGCTGTAGACAGAAAAATGCCACTACTTATGTCCCAAAGGGTTTTGTCCTGGGAATCTCCTCTTTGGTATATATATTTCTGGGACAATGGCTGACTAAGTATACTGATGATTGCAAACTGGGGGCAGTTATCAGATCATTTTCTGATACTCAAATTCACCAGCAAGGGCTGGGCCAAACAAATGCTTGCTGTATTAATCATGGACTTACCTTCAACACAAAGAAATGCTGCATAGTTTCCTTTGGTAAACCTAGCTTCACTACTACTTGCCATATAGACAACATTCCACTTAAATTTCAAGAAGTTATCGGGGACTTGAGTGCATATGTTGATAAATTAATCTGTGATGATTGTCTGTTTAGTAGTTAGAAAATCCTTCTACTTTGCACTGCTTATCCTTTGTGGTGTCTCCTTAAGGTCCAAAGATGGTATAGTCCCACTTTATTCATCCCTTATTAGGCTCACCATTGAATATAATCCACCCTTCAGCATGTACCTTGACAAGCGTCTAAACCAGCTAGACAGACCTTAATGTTTTCTCACCAAAAAGATCTCAGGTTGCAGTACTCTTAGCTACTCTGATAAACTAAAAGCTCTGTTCATGAACTCAGTGCCATAGAAACTCCTGTGGGGTGATCTCTGCTTAGCCTTCCATGACATGAATAACTTAGCACTCATTGAACTCCTTCACCTAAATTGAACCAGCGGTAAAGTAAGCACCTTTCCTGATGCCAAAACCTATACAACCATATTCATAACATCAGCTGGCATGACAGAAACCTAACCCAATGTATCCCATTTGTTTCAGTAGGCTGCCCTTACCAGTCGAGCAGAGTACACCCTAGCAACTTTTACAACTAGTCTGGATGACTGCATAGGTGATCACAGATTTTCTTGGGGGTTAGGTGGAGAAAGTCTACTTAATGGAGGCCATTTTGAGTCTTCCACCAGTACTGGATGATGTGGCTGAGCTTCTCAATGGTGTGTTTTGGCTGTAAGTTTAGTAAGAATCTATGATCCTACAGAGCATCTGTACTTTATATCAACATACTAGTTTTCAACATTAATCATTTGAAGTACTTCTTGATCTGTGCTGTATGTTTTATCTTAATAAATTGCCTATGTGAAATGTATTACTGTACATATATGTTTCACAGTCATCACATAGTCTCTGTAAAAAATGTTAAATTTCTCTCATTACTACTTTGCACAGTTATTCTGTTTTGTCTGCTACTTGGCTTTGATCATGGCTGTAAACTGTCTTTAGATCATCTGGACCAGTTCATTTTTACTAGTTAACACATAAAATGAAATAAAACAAAATAAATAAAATGAAATAAACATACATATACTCTATCTCTCTCATTCACGCACACACACACACACACACACACACACACACACACACACACACACACACACATATACCTCACATCACATACTAATTCACTTACAAGGGCAAGTATTATTATGAGCAATATCAGTTAAATAGAAACTAACAAACAAACAAAAAAATATCTTTATAACTCCCTTTAGACTGCTGCACTTTCCTCAGACCAGAGAAACAGGGCTGCTGCAGTTTAAAAATGTGTGAGCTATGGCGCCTGGTATCACTGGTAGTTGTTTTTTAACTCATGTCGTAACTAATTCCTTGATAGCTTTATTCCTCCCTTCATATCAAAGTACTTCCTCCTCCTTTGTTATACACGATAGGTTCTGTCTGGGGTGTGAATTTAAGATATCACCCCAGGCATGGAATCAGTGGGATCTAAAGACACTACAGTGATTTCCTGACAGTCAGAGAACATCCATGTGATTGTTTATATTACTTCGTTCTTCCTTTTACATGCAAAAACATAATTGCATTTAAACAGAGAGGTCTAAGATACAGCGGTATGTACATTGTTAGTGATTTCGTGTCTGTTACTTCCTGCACTTATCATGGATATTTACACTAGAAAGCTTCCTAGTAATTCAGCTCCTGTCTATTTATTTTACCCTATGCTCTAGTTCTGTTCAGTGGCAGATCTACTCATTGTTACTTCTCTCTGCCCACTTTGTCTTGAAGATGTCAGCTGTGAGGGCACCATAATAAGTTCTCTCCCTCTCTCCTTCCTATACCTTAGTTTCTCACACTGCTCTCACAGTGATTTTTGAGACTAAAGATGCAGTTACCTGGCAGCATACATTCTAATTCAACCCATGCATTTCACTCCACTTTCACATGTTACTATGGCTGAATGGGGTCATTGGACCAAATATCTTATCTAATTAAATGAATGAAAAACACTTGTTTTTGAACAATGTTATATAAATATATTTGTTACATTTCAGCCTGAGCTGAGCCTGTAACTGGTAATATCTGATCACTTCTTCACCCTGGTAAACAAACAAACAAAACATTATTTATTTATTTATATTTGTTTACCGGGAAAGTCCGACTGGACAAAGTGTCCTTTTTCAGCGGAGGCCCAGGGAGAAAACCTTCACATTTATAAATGACTATAAAATACAGGTAAGCTACAAATATTGATTCAATTTCAGATAATAGTACAAGATAAAAATACATGTTAAACACAGATATTTACATACATACATACACATATACATAAAGTAAATAAATAATTATTTTAAACTTATGAGAAGAAAACTGGCACTGATCGCAAATACATTTCCATGGCTTAATTTGGGAAGCATAGTATGGGATTTAATATCACAGTATAACAGGAAACAGGAAATGGAGGTGAACTGGCTAGAGTGAGGTAAAGGGAATAAAGTACACAGGATTACTGTTATTGGTTAGTTCAAGAACTGTGAAAGGAGTCTGGTAATTCAGAGTTGAAGGTTAAGGATATTAACTGTTAATACCCTTAATTTTGCAGTCCTGGTTTGATTCTGTCTCCATCTTCATTTACCTCCTGTTTTACTCTACTGAGTTTCCCTGGATAATAAAATAAAAGACTTTATGGAAACATATAATAAGCAAATGTACTGGACGGTGACAAAATACATATATTTTCAAAAACTACAAAGAGATCAAAATATAATCAGTTCCCATTTAAAAGAAAAAGGTAATTGTAATTGTTTTGGTAATAATCATGTTTATTTATTTTGAATAGGCAGGATGACTGGATCACCTAGATTCATATTCAGCCCTTATGTAGTTACAGTAAAAGAATTTAAGGAAAAAATGATACAAAATTAATGCTTACAACTTTATAGATAAGACCCACAGTCTTGTTAACTTCATAAAGCATGAAAGCAGGAAAAACCAACCACAAAAGTTAGTATGACACAGTCCAGGTAAGCAATCCCATGATGGAAACTAGGCCTAAATGGAGGACCCAATGGTTAGCATACCGAGACATCACTGGAAAATCAGTATGCGTTCATTTTTATTGCTGCATATTCCAATGAACCAAAGGGACTACTGGCAGAAACTGAATATATATACTTAGATTTTGCTCCTCCCAGCTACTTACATTTTGCTCCTGTAGGCTCTGAGAAGTGCTTAGTGCTTACGCAAGCGAGGTTATATATCTCCCCTCTGTACCTGCCATTTTTAAACATCTAAGTGCTTCTGAACCCAGTAGGCTGCTTGTGGTGGGGCATGTACTGCTAATATCTGCTGTATTAAGTAAAATTGCCTAATAGATGCTAAGTTTTTGACTAACAGATGCTAAGTTTAAGCTGTAGTTACTTTAGAATGCTAAAAGAATTAAATCTGTAGCTTGTATGGTGTTAATTGTATTGCAAGCCTAACCCGTCACCACTTTAGCATACTGATGGTAGCGTTATATGTACTTAGCAGCGGTTTCAAACTGCACAATTATTGCAAACTTTTTTAAATAGTGTTCATCCAGGTGAAGCATGTTAGATGTTGTAGAACTGGAATAGCTTGCATTTACTCTTACTAAATGGTATACGTATGTTTTATAACATCGCTAACTCTGTTGGGGTTATGGTAACTGCTGAAACAGTGCAAAGTATAACTCCGTAAGTTCTCACTGCTATTTTTTGAATTCTGACTTAGAAATAGTGCTGTCGCCTCCTAATTGCTTCTAAAATTCTAACCTATAACACCACATAACATAACTAGAAAACCTCCTTAGCTGGTCTACCCACCATCTCCCCCAAGAAACTATCATTTTAGGTGATTTCAATATTGACTGGCAATCCTGCTCTGGCAACCATCCAACCCATCATGTAAACCTTCATGGCTTCACCCAACTAGTCCAGTCGCCAACCAGGATAAATAAAAACTCCAGCAAGCACACTACCCTGGATTGGATACTAGTCAGTAAGAGCCCCCAGTCATATATAACAGGTTGCTTATCAGATAGCCTCAATGATCACTCCCCAACATTCCTACTCAAAAAATACCTATACCAAGCTAAACCTGTCATCTACCATCAAATACATAAAAAAAATAAACTTTAACCCACTCACATTCATCTCATCACTCAAAGAATGTAACTGGCATCCTCTAAAGTACCTCAGTCTTGATGATGGAGTTGAATTTTTTAATTCTAACTTCCTGAGCATCCTTAATTATCATGCCCCCATAAGATTTTCCAGAACCAAATCACAACCCTCCCCATGGCTACAGAAAACCACTAAGTCAGAAATGAAAAACAGGGATAAAGCCTGGGAGCAATGGCGCAAAACCAAAACCCCCTCAACTAGACAGAAATTCCTAGAACTAAGCAATAGAGTCAAAAAGCTAATAAAACAGGACACATTCCAATACTACCAGTCTGCCCTAAACTCCTCCCAACACAGCCCCAAACAATTCTGGTCCTCCATAAACTCCATCCTCCACCCAGGTAAAGTCAGTACCCCTCCTCCTAACATCCCTCACTCCTCAGAAAATATTGCTACCTCATTCAACACACACTTCACCCAAACCATACTATCACTAGCTAAACAACACAATCCCCCTCCCCTCCAACCCACACCTTCAACTAGTAATCTCCCCACTGCCTTCTCTTTTTCTCCTGTACCTACCTTCAACATAAAAAAACTCTTAAACTCCCAAGTGAATACCTACAAATTGCAGCTGATTCTCTGGCCTACCCAGTATCCATCTTGATTAACCGATCTCTGTCAGAAAGTTACGTTCCCACACTGTGGAAAGTATCACATATAATTGCCCTCCACAAAGGCGGACCCTCCACAGAACTAACCAATTACCCCATAGCTATTCTCTCTCCACTCTCCAAAATACTAGAGAGATGCATAGACTCTCAGGTCTCAGACTACCTCCTTACTAACAACCTCCTTTCCAATACTCATCATGGTTTCCGACCAAACCATAGCACCACCACTGCCTTACTCTCCTTTACTAACACTATCCTTCAGCATAAAAACAATGGCTATCTCTCCTCTGCTACTTTCCTAGACCTATCTAAAGCATTTGACATGGTCCCACACAAACAACTCATCTCTGTCCTCAATAACCTATCCTTCTCTCAATCAGTCACCAACTGGTTTCAGAGTTACCTGTCTGACCGTCAACAATCTGTTGTATGGCAGAATGACATATCTCCCCAATTACCTGTCTCCATAGGGGTTCCCCAAGGATCCATCCTTGGACCCCTACTCTTCTTTGTTTTCACCAATAATCTAACCTCTGCCACCAAACATGGCACACTCATACAATACGCAGATGACTCAACCATCATCTGCTCAGCCCAGTCCCTACCCAAACTGCAAAAAGTCACACAGGAAGCCTTTTCCTCTGTTGAAACTTGGTTATCTGATGCCCAATTAATACTCAACCCAAACAAAACTAAACTACTCATCTTCCAATCCACCAAACATACTCAAAACAACTCTCACTTTAACATCACAGCGAAAGACAACACCACTATACACCCAACTGAACACACCAAAGTGCTAGGAGTGGAAATAGACAATAAACTAAAATTTGACATTCACATATCCATGACCATAAAAAAAGTCCACAAAAAACTAGGATATACAGAAATAAACAACTTCTCACCAAAGCAGCAAAGATTTCAATAGCAAATTCCCACCTTATCTCCACCCTACTTTATGCCTCTTCAATGTATACCAACTTAAGGCAATGCAATCTAAACAAGCTAGAGACCTGCTACAACAAAATCGCCAAACTCGCCGCAGGGGCATCCTACCTTAGTCACCACTGTCTCTCACTTGCTGAACTGGGCTGGCTTGAACTCCCTCACCTCCTTCAATGGTATCAACTCTCACTCACCCACAAACTAGTAAACCATCCACTAAATGTCCCATCCCTCCAGAATCTACTCCAACCCTATCGCACTACCAGACCACTAAGATCCAGCAACAAAAATCACTTGCAGATCACTAAAGCCAATAACTCTGCTGGTGAAGCACTATTCTCTTGCACCATAGCCAAATTATGGAACTCCCTCCCACCCACAATTACCTCCGTACCATCATGCACCCACTTCAAACCTTTACTAAAAGCGCACCTAAAAACATTGCAACTTCCACTCTAATATCACCCACCCCATCCAACCACTACCTTTCTTTCCACTCCACTAACTACCTTGATTATAGCAAGCTCAGATGCTCATAAGCCTAGTACTTATTATACAGCAGGAACTTCTTATTGTAACATTTGTTAATGTCTGTTATGTATTTCACAGATAAAAATTCTAGTTGTCTACTGATGTACTATGTTCTTCATCTGTAAATATGTTGTAAGTAATTGCTATGTTAAATTCAGAATTTCTAGTTTCTGTAAACTCGATCATATGCTCTTGACCATATGAAGTTTGAGTTTTTAGGAATTCGAGATTCTGAAGTGAATCTATATATATATATATCTATATATATATATATATATATATATATATATATATATATATATATGTGTGTGTGTGTGTGTGTGTGTATTGCCAGGAAGTTCTTCATACTCAAAGAAAAATAATTGTTTATTAATCATTTTATTGTTTTATGTTTTTGCTAACCCTGAATGGTCTCGGTGAGACATACATGTTGATGTGATCCTGTTTTCTTTGAAAGCTAAATCTTGCCCATAATGTGCCATGAAGACACACCTTATAAGATTATTACGTCTTAATCAGTCCTGTCAGAACAAAATGCCATTCACTTAGAATGGAAATAGTGAGAAACATTGTAAAGTTTGAGAATCCTTTGTAAGAATGCCAATGACGTTTTGCAGTGACTACTTTAAATTTGTTTTGTACATATTTGTTCATTTGGTAAAAGTTTGTGTAGAACAATAAAGAAGAAATAGTTGAAATAACACATTTTTAGAAAGTGATATTGTATGAATTTTTGGTCATTTCTTCCCACCACCTTCCTTCCTTGTGTTAGTCAATATTTCCTGGCTTGCAATGCTCACCTAATTACTGAAGTTGCTCTAAGTGGCTATCTTGTTTATTACCTTCAGTCCATGGAATATTTATTAAGTTTATGACCCCAGGGAAGGGAATTATTGCAGCTTTTTATCTCAGTACACTGTCATAAAAAGCTGTGAATTCTACACTTGAATTACTTTATGACCTCAGTGAGTGCTAAATAATAAAAAAGACATACAAGCATGTTGCTTAGTGCATCTTCCTTGGCAAAAAAATCAGACATGATAGGCAAAATGATGCAAAAGCAAAGAAGACAAATTCCTAAACAATGTACTGCAAAATTTCATTTAGTCCCAACATTGTGCACATTGGGGAAGCTGACTATAATACAATTTCCACAGAAGGGAAAAATCTGCTAGGTTATGTCTTTTCATCATTAAAATAGTCACATTGTTCTTACTCCACTAACTGTTATCTAGTTCTTTTATTCTATGCTGATCATGCTTGCTACCCTTTATCTACTTCTTCTCCACATACAAAATTCCTACAATACTACCCCCTGTATAACCCTATGTTTTCTGTAATAATTTATTATTATAAATTTCAATGATAATATCCCTAGAAAAATAAAAGTATTATTTACTATGCAAGTGATTCCCCCTGCTAAACTTCCTAACTAATGTTATGTTCCTCCACATATATAAGTTCAACCATATATTGTCTATATTCAAGTGTTTATTATAGGTTCATAGGTTCATAGGTTCATACTAGGCTATCTGCCCTAGGGCATTTATAAGCCTAGCCAGAGTGTGTTTGGCTTTCGCCACCCATTTTAAATTAATTTTGCTATGCCCTTTTTCGAGGTTAGTATACTGTGCCTCTGTCTAACAGTGACACAGAAGTGATACCCGGGGTAAACCTACGATCTCCCATCCACTCATCAAGATTCCTCTTGAAGAGAGTCAATGAGGGACTCTGCCTAACCTGGACTGGGATTTTATTCCAGAGTGAAGGGAGCCTCTGGGTTATGCATCTGTCCCTCCAGCATGTCCTATTTATTTCAGTGCTGAGGTTCAAGTCTCTCGGCGTGGCTCGATGGGATTTGGATTTTCTGAGGTGCAGCATGTCCATTAATTCCGGGTTGGACATGGCTTTATATGTCAGGCACAGATCGCCTCTGAGCAGGCGGTATGCCACTGAGTAGAGCTGGAGTTTCTTTAACGGGCAGCATATGGCATCTGTTTGAGCCCTATGATCCTCTTGGTGAGGTACTTTTGGGGTCTTTCCAGTTGCTGCAGGTGTCTGGTAAGGTACATCCCAAAAGGGGCATTGTACTCAATTATGGGCCTGATGAGGGATGAGTAAAGAGGCACAATGACCTCCCATGATCTAGATGTGAATCCCTTCATGATTAGGTGGGCTATATAAAATGTTTTTCTAACCACTTTGGCCACGTGGTTGTCATATGAGAGATTGCTATCAACTTGGGTCCTCAGGTCCCTAATTACTTCTTCTGTACTTAATGGATTACGAGCTATGTGGTAATTTGTGGGCACTTTGTTTTTGCCAAAGGGGATGACTATACACTTTTTGGCGTTTAGCTTGAGGCCATGGCTTTGGCACCAGTTGTCTGTTTCTATGAGGCCCTTTTGGAGGATGCTTGTGTCGGCTGGAGAGTCGATTATGGCGCCCAGTTTGCAGTCATCTGCGAACTTAGTCAGCCACAGTTCTTCTGTGTTGGCCCTGTACCTTTGAGAAATATATACCGAACAAGGGAGGTCCCAGGACTGAGCCTTGGGGGATGCCACTTGTAACTGGTTTGGAGTCTGACATGGCTCCAGCAATTCTAACCATGTGGGTTCTGTCCTTGAGCCAGTTTGCAACCCATCTAGTGACATAGAGGTTTATATTTAAGCTGGTGAGCTTATCTATAATGCCTGAGTGAGGTATTGTATCGAAGGCTTTTGCGAGGTCCAGGTAGGCTGTGTGGACCACCTTCCCCTCGTCAATGGCCTTGGTGACTGTTTCAAAGAAATCAACCAGGTTTAAGAGGCAGGATCTGCCCTTAACAAAGCCGAACTGGGTAGGATCCAGTGTCTGTAAGTCCCCAATATCTTTATTTATGAGGTCCATGATGATCCTTTCCATAGCTTTGCAGACCAAGCTAGTCAGGCTTATGGGGTGATAGTTTCCAGGATCTGTTGAGGCACCACCTTTGTGGAGGGGGACCACTGTTGCTGTCACGCCACTCTTTGGGTACATATCCTGTAGTAAGGCTGAGATTGAACAGTAGTTTTATGTTTGGGTTTAGCTCTTCTTGGAGTTCATGTAGGATGCAGCCCGGGACACCGTCTGGTCCCAATGATGCTGTGTTTTTTGCTTTGGAGAGGGCAGCTCCTACCTGAGCATCTGAGATGTCAGGGGGGCAGCACTCTGCTGGGATAAATATTTGCCCTTTTGGTGGGGAGGGGGGGGGGTTTGCGCTGAACCTGTCAGCTAGGATGTTGGCAATGTCTGTGGGTCGGTGTATTTTTTGTCATTTTGGACTAATTCTGAGCATATCTGGGAATTCCCACCCAGGTTCCTAACATAACTAAAGAAAGCCTTGTGATTATCCTTAGTGTCCTTTGCAATTTTTCTCTCGAAGCTGGCCTTAGATGATTTTATGAGTGCCCGCAGTTTTTTGCTAATATTGATCACAGATGCCTTCCCTTTTTGGGATTTTGCTCTATCATTTAGTAGCTTCCTCCTTCTATTGTATAGTTTGTTTATGGCTGGGGTCCACCAGACAGGACGTCTGCCTTTGGAGGACTGGGTCTTGGTTTTATTTGGGATCGCATGATCCATGCATTCCTGAAGGTGTTCATAGAATGCGTTTATAAAGGATTCTGTGGTCTGGGCCATATTTTTCACAGGCCCGGGGGCTTTGAAGTATTCCACCTCGGTTTTGAGGAGTGTGAAATTTGCTTTAGAGATGTTTTTCACTGTGGTTTTCAGGGCAGGGGGTGGAGTCGGGATGTGAATATCCAGTGAGATTAGTTTATGGTCTGATCTTACCAGTGAGGGATACACTTCTGGTCTGGAGCATAGAGTCCCCATGTTGGTGATGATCAGGTCCAGTATGTTTTCCCCTCTTATGGGAGTGGTAACAAGTTGTTCCATAGCATTTGAGTTTATAAATTCTAGGAACCTTTGAGCTAGGGTGTTGGAGTTAGAGTAATGCTCCCAGTCTATGTTTGGGTAGTTGAAGTCGCCCAGTATAATGGTGTTTGGAGAGACCTTCATATTTTCCAGTGTTCTCAGGAAGGCTGAGTGGGGTTCCTGGGTTTGGGAGGGTGGTCTGTAGCATTGTTCTACTTCAAACTATGTGTATGTATACATATATATATATATATATATATATATATTTTTTTTTTTTTTTTACATTCTTATCCTGTAAATGTGCTAATACTCTTTTTTGTCAGTTTTGTTTATAATTTTTATTACTTGTTGTAATAATTTGTATGTAAGCTTGGACTGGAGCTTTTCTCCCCGGGTCTCATTTGAAAATGGGCACTGTCCCAGTCAGACCACCAGGCAAACAAATGTAAAATAAATAAATACAAATAAAAATAATGCATCTACTGTTAATTGTGGACTTTCTGTGTAATCATACTTCATGTATGTAAAGCACAATGTATTTCTAGTCAGTGCATATTGTGTTCTATATAAAGTATTTTGGTACTTACGTATTATCGCAACCAGATTTTTGCGATAATACCACTTGCTTACCGTTATCGTATCGTAATCTGACTGAGAGTGTTGTACAAATGTCAGGAAACATCTAAAATCAAACAAATAACCTGTGCTGTACCTGTACGAGTCTGTGATATAGCTGAAAAAGGTCTAAAAAAAATTTATGACCGTTACATTCATCAGCATTTGCTGCCATGGAAAAAAAAAAAGGGAAAGGAACGTTCAGCGGGTGGCAGCACACTATTCAATTAAGCTTCACCACCCTGGCAGTAAACTGTATAAAGAAACACAACAGCATGTTTTTATTTATTTATTTATTTATTTTTGGGGGGGGGGTTGTTTTACACGTTTTAATCCCAGAAACACATCTAAAATTAATTAATCAGATAACCTGTACGAATCTCAGGGAAAACCGTTGACACAGCTGTGATATATATATATATATATATATATATATATATATATATATATATATATATATATATATATATATATCGCTGAAACAGGTCCAAAAAAAAACACATTTATGACCATTACATTCATCAGCATTTCCTGCCATGAAGGGAAAAAAAAAAAAAGAAAGGGAAAGGAACGTTCAGCAGGCGGTGGTGGCGCACTATTCAATTGAGCTTCACCACCCTGGGAGTAAACTGCATAAAGAAACAACAGCATGTTTCTATTTTTTGAGGGGGTTTGTTTTACACATTTTATTGAAAACACTGCAGGAAAAAAAGATGTATTGTTAAAGGAAACACACTATATAACACTTATAAACCACTAACGGTCAAAAAACAAAATCGGGAAGCAAGTGGTATTATCGCAAAAATATGGTTGCGATAATACGTAAGCACCAGCATTTCTGTTTAAACTGTGGAGCATTTCTCCCTGGGCCTCCACTAGAAATGTGATAAATCCCAGCTGGAATTTCCTGCTAAATAAAGAGAAACAAAATAAAATAAAATAAATTAAATAAATTATATATGAAATTATTGTGATTGTTCTCTGTAGAGGGAAATGCACTCGGGGGAAAGAAAGTTGTGTTTAGGGTGAAATTTAGACCACTCCTCAAAATTGTTTGCAAAATGATCGTGAGATCAAATATTGTCTAAGAGCTGACACAGACCTAGTCAGGTTGTGCAGGAGTCTGATGTCACAAGGCACAAATTCCACACTTTTAAGCTTTTAATTGAAAAAGCAGTTTTGCTCTTAGCCGTCCTGCTAGTGTCAGACTAGGTTCCTCACCTATGCAAACTTTGTTTGACTAGTGACACGCTGGAGGGCTGTTTTCCTGTTTTGTGGAGAATGTGAGTGAGGTTATACTTTGAGAGCAAATCTTTTAGTAACAGTCCTCAATGGGAAATGGAGACTTGAGAGAAGGTATTTAGGTCTGCAAAAGGGTTTCTGCCAATGAGAGCCTTGCAAAGCTGAGGCCTTCCTCTCAATACCAGTTGCTAGACTGACTTGACCAAGCAAAAGGGACATTAGGGCAAGAAGTATAATCATCTCTTGCAGCCTGATGTGGATTATGACACTCACTCCTAACTGTTGCTACCAGATGGAGGGACAATTTGGGAAGGAATCTTTGTAGTAGCATCAGTCAACTAGAAAGATGACAGGGCTTGCAGAAGTGTAAGGCCAAAAAAAAATAAAAAAAAGTTTTACATTCACATCACAGGACATGATGAGAGATGCCTAACTTGTATAAGGTGGCAGTCAATGAACAAAGATTTTTTTTGGTGGTTTTAAAAGCTAACAGTCTTTGGAAAGAAGGACAATGGCCCATATTCAGTAATTTGAAAATAAAAGTGCAGGCGAGAAGAGTGGCCCCTCAATGTAATGTGTAGAAGTATCAACTTTAACTAACAAAGAATAGCTGCACTCCTTACTTAGGGAAGCCACCCAAGTGTATTTTGTTCATTGTACATAACAGCCTTGTTCTAATGGTCAGAGCCGGTGTTAGCATTTTAGGGGCCCCCAGCAAATGTCAAGTTCAGGGCTCCCCTATGCACTTTTGTCAAAGTATCACCCAGTAACTGTCACCACTCTGAAGCAGCCTTTTAGTTCATGCTGCAAACGTTTAGGTGTAGTATGTACAGAGTGACCTGTAGCTACAATGCTGTTACAGTACAACAGGCCTATGTACCACACTATATTCACCCATTAGGTGAAATGCTGTATATATGCTCTACAGTACATGTTATTTATTTATTTATTTTAATTATTTTATTTATTTTTTGCATAATCTTTTCATCCAGTGAGTACTTGTACAGAAATTATGATTAAGGAAAGAAATTCAATGTTGCTGTTCAGCTTAAGTTTTCCTAGCATCCTTTCAACTAACCTTTCCTGACCAAGACAGCACAGTAATAACCATTTAAGAAATAACTGAAAAAAGCCAGGGCCCAAAACACCATAGGTTTACAGGTGGTCTGGGATGCATTTTAGAGTATTTTCCTAACCTTTTAATCCAGTGGTGTCTTAAACAAAAACCAAGAGTAAAAAAATAATTTCAGTCTTATTTTTTTCTTTCAAGTAAAACATAAGTTGTGCCCAAGGCTTAATATTTAAAGGACTCAAAGTAGTAGCTCACAACAAACTAACAAGCCATTTGTTGCCTGAATGCAGAGGTCCAACCTGGGAATATGGCCTGCCTTCCTAACCACCCAGAAAGCCTGTGCATCCCTATGGTGTTAGACTGAGATGAAAGCAGAGGTTGAGATTGCCACAGTCATGTGTTTCAAGTGAGTGCTGACATACATATAGCATGCCTCCTCACTCCTCAACCCTAACCATCAAAGGCAGCTGCCTGTATATGTGCCTGATGTGAAATTGAAAAAATAATGATGACAGTATTGTATTCAACTTTATTGCTCCTAGACAGTACACTGCCTACACAAGCTATGGTAACCTTCTTTGTATACCTGTCAGGTCCGTGAGAAAAGTAAAAGAAACAATGATCACACTGTCCTCGGCCCAAACAAAAGCTATAATGACCTCATCTGCACACCTCTATGGTTTGATTGTAATAAAAATGAAAGAATAACTACAACCCCCATAGCCTACAGCAACTTTCTGTACGCGCACATCTGAGCAGGGCTGATTTTTAGAATGGTTGCAGTTGAGAGCAGAGGGTATTATCACCTTTATCTTAACAAGGTCATCACTGTTCAGGTTAAAGAGCGTAATCAGAAAATTAATACATTTTTTTTCTTATTTTCCCCAATCAGCAACAGCTTTTGTGGGGCCCTTACAAGGTCAAGGATGATTAAGGGAGCCCCCCGTAACAATTTATACAGTCTGGGGAGTGGGGTCCATCAGACTCCTTGAAAACTGAAGTGTCTGAATGTCCTGCGATATATTTTATGTATTACTTTTAAAATATAATTACTTGTTAGCTACATTTTTCACTGATAGCCAGAAGAATAATGCATGTGTCCTGGCATATTAGTTGTATGCAGTGCTAAAAATCAGTGATATTTTTTACAAATGCACACAAAATCCATAGCAATACTAGTTTTGTGCTTATTTCAGCAAATAGTAATACATTGTGCAGTACTAGTACTGCCACACCAGATCAGTGACTGCTGTTTAGCAGTTGTCAAACAGCAGCAGGGGTAAGTTACTTTTATTTACCTCTGTAAGGAGTAATGCATACCTGTAACTTGTCCCTGATTTCACAGACCTTCCATGATTTTGCTCATAATTTTTGTCTGTCCTTTGCAAAAAGTTTGATTTGCTAATAAATCATTCAGGAATACAGACAGTCAATAAGCATCAGAGGTTTATGCCTCTTTTTGTCCAAAAAAATGCATGTTGATGCAAAGGGTGTTATTTTATTAACTTTTTTAAGTGACAGAGTAATATTTAAAAGGTTTTCCTGCTTTTCAGCCTTTATTCTGCTCTTATTTTTGGTATTGTGCTGAATTCTTCTGCAAAAAAGTCGGGAGTTGTAGTATCTGGTATTCTACCAGTCTTTATAGAACTCACCAAAAGAAAAAAAAAACATCCTTGAAGATCGGAAGCATCAGCTGTCCTTATAATACAAGGTTTACACTCTCAGTCCAGCTTGTTGATCTTTCTACTGCTTACCTTGCTTATGTTCATTGTCAACTTTTTCCTAACATGGTCATACCACAGTTGTGTTCAGGTTAAAATGGAATTGTGAAGCCTGTTACTTGATAAAACACTGTAACTATAACCAGAGATATCTTTGAATTTTAAAGGAGATATAAATAAGAGTTATCTGCCTGGTTTATAAAGTATACAAGATTCATAAACTCGCTTTTGTTAATTTGATGGACGTGCTACAAAATATCAAGATAATATAACTTGCTGCAATTGGGGGCCCCCCAAGAGCAGGGGGCCCCCAGCGACCACAGGGTTCGCTGGTGCCTAAAGCCAGCTATGCTAATGATTTCTGAGATACTCACCAAGTGAGGTAGCTTATAATCAAAGTAGGGATAAAAACATATTCACAATTCTTACCCATGGGAAATCTGACAATCAAAGCAGACACTCAGGGGGCAGTTTATTCCATATAACATCCAAAACAGGACAGTAGGAAGGTTTAAGAATTTAAAGGCTTCCCCCATTTCCCATTAAGCTGACTGTGGTACATTTATTTTTCAAATGAGTCAGATGTTTCTACATCATGAAGCTGTTGAATACAACATGATTTTCATCTTGTTGCAGCCGATTACAATTTCTGTTTTTACTAAACCACTTATGCAGGCTTTATTTGCAGCAAAACACTTATAGTCTCACAACATTGGTCAGTTCCATGGATGGCCAGGATATCTAAATAAAGTAGTTCATGAAGATTAGAATATTAAAACAAAACTGTATTGGGGAAAAACTGAAAACTGTAAGGGGGCACAGCCATATCTAGGATAGAGGGAAGGGGGGTGTAATTAAGTCAAAAACTGCAGCTGTGGAAGAGCCAAGACCATATTTTTTGCAACCTCAGCTTTGTGTCGCAGAGGCACCAGTGTGTCAGCCCTGCTGGGGAAATGGCCAGGTGTGAATGGGGACAGGAACTGATGTGAGAGGGACTGGATGAAGGTAGGGGTGTCAAGGAGTAGTATCCTGAAGTTTCTGCTAGGAGGGTAACTCATTATCCACTTTGAAGTTATAATGTGAAGACTAGATAATTCCAAGAGCCAGAGATATAAGTCAAGGAGTGAGAGATAAAAATCAAAGCCATTTACCAAATCCAGAAACACTGTACTTCTAAGGTTACCTTCACCCATCCTATGGCATATGAAATTAGTAACTTAAGGACAATACCGGAAATGGGGTGTGTGGCTGACCCTTGAACAAGATGGCAGTGTAATTCTGCTTGAGTTCACTGACCAGATATATTTTATCATCTTACTACTTTTGTAAGCAATAAAAACACTGCAGTATGGTTTCAGGGTTAATTAAGCAGTTTAAAATTACAAACTCAGAGGAAAAAATGTTTCTGATGTTTGAAAAGCCCACCCGGCTCACCGTAGATGCCCTGGCCTTTCAGGAGGAAAATGAAATGCAATCAAGCGAATCTCAGTGCTGGAGGGAAAAATTCAAAATGTGGAGTAAATGGACAGTACTGTTAAATTGATAACATTTAGAGAGGTAAAGATTGATATATTAGATAAAAAGGTTGGGTAAACTACAACAGAAAGTAGATGATTTAGAAAACCACTCTAAATGAAATAATATGCATATTATTGGTATACCATTAACCATTCCTTCTGAGAAATTAGTCTTTTGCTCTTTTGAGATGAAAAAGATTATAAAACTGTCATAAGACCTGTCTGACAAAATAGATAGGATCCACAGAGTAAACCAGAGATGCCAAGATGGAGGCAGGCCTTGCTATTTACTCATGACACTTGCTTCCTTCAAAGCAAGGGGATGGTTAGTTAAACAGGGCAGAACAATGAAAGGAGAAGAAATGAAAAAAAAATGTAAGATTAGGTTGGTAAAAGATGTTTCACAAGCTCGTTCAGCAGAGAAAAGGCTAGTCTCATCCAAGTAACCTGTTTTATCAGGTAGGCTTTTCACCTATGCCCCCATATTCAGCTGTTTTAGTAGTCAGGGATGAGGCAGTTTCATCTTTTCAGAGACAAATTAACTGCATGGGCCTGCTTACAAGGGAAAACACAGACTGAGTATTATACTTCTGCATGCCTAGAATATATATTGGGGGTTAAGGAGCTGGAATAGGAGGCCAGTAACATGTAGAAAAAAATAAAATCTGACAGACAGTCCAAAATCCCCTTTTGAGAATACACAGAAAGAACAAAATGTAGGTGACATGAGCAAAGTGTGTCGACAAAACAGATTTTGACATTTCAGAGTTTTGATAATTTTAAGTGCTCCCATATTAACTCCTATAGAAAAGACAAAGACAGGAGCTCAAGACTTGCACCTTTGAAAAAATGAGTGGTGCAGCTGTAGAGTTGTTGCCTCACAGCAAGAGGTTCTCCCGTTCGATTCTCGGCTTGGGTTGGGAGTGCCTTCTGTATGGAGTCTGCATGTTCTCCCCGCGGTCGAGTGGGCGTTCGAAAGACATGCGTTGAATGGGCATGCCTTCGTTGAAGGTTGGGCTTCGGGCTGGCAACTCGACACCATAAACGAAAAAAACATCTGCCAATCATTAGCAGACCGGAGTTCCTTTGTGGCGACCCCTAACCGGGAAACGCCGAAAGACAAACAACAACAACAACATCGAGGGAGGAAGGGGAAGTTTGATATGCAAGCATTCATCAAGAATTGGTTGAAGACAATCACTCAAACTGCAGCATATTTGGGAAAAGATCAAAGCCCTTTAAGAGATCATCAACAACAAATATGGAACTGGACATAGATGCTAAGACAATGGGTGTTTATTTGGGATCAGCTGTCAGCATATGTGTTTTCTGCATCAGTGGTACCTCACTCCAGCTAAACTACATAAAATGCATAAAATGTTAACAAAATGTCGGAGGTGTAGACAGGAAGGATCCACTTTGATTCATGTTCTGGACATGTGAAAGGGTACACAGGTCATATGGAGGTAATATCAGTTATTTTGAGAAGACATGTTTGGCACATGGACCCAGTAGATATGGAAATTTCTAGGTTTAGGAATAGGGAGAGAGAGACAGATGGATGGACCTAGGAGGATAATCAGATAAGGCTGACTTTTATCTGTGTTCCTAAATCCATGCTGGTGAGAGAATGGTAGACCAACTTTAACGCCAGCATCACAGATATACTTTAGGAATTTGGTGTCAGTGGCCCAACAGGTAGCACACTTGGCTTTGGTGCTGGAAGACCAGAGGGCTGTGGGTTCTAGTCACAGTCCAGGTCACTAGATTGCTGACACTGCTGTGCAGCACTGACTGTACTGTTCTTCAAATGAGACATTAAACTGAGACCCCATCTGCCTGAGTTGGTGGTAGCTCAGGTCGATGTAAAAGATCCCACAGCACCTATTGAAAAGAGTAGGGGAAGATCCCTAATTCCCAGACCAGATTTACCCTAAAAGTATAAATACCTCCTTGGGTCTCCCCTGAAAACAAGCCACTAGCCTAGTGGGACTAATGTGGTCAACAAAGGATAAATAAATAAAAATAAATTAAAGCTATTACAGAGGTTACTTATGCATATCAAATTTACTCTCCAAGGTAAACAGTGGAAGAAGCAATGGGTGGACAATGTTTTCTTTCTTCCAGGACTATATTAGATTAGACTACAAAATAAATGCTATCACTTAACCTTTATTCCTGCACTTCAAATACAGAGATGCCACTGGTCTATAGGAAAGGTCATTCAACGGTTCCCATAACAAGCTTTTTTTGAAGAACATAATATTGAAAAATTAATATGTATGAACTGGTTATAAAGGGATATGTTTAAGGGTCATAAGGGACTAGGATAATGATGTGTTGTTTCATTTTAATGTTCGAGAGGTGAAGCCTGTTCTTCTTAGTTGGTTGTGAAAGATAACATGGTAAACTTTATAGGATGATTTATACTGTCAGATATATAAAACAAATTATTAATGCTGTTTAGGGTTGTTTAGAATACCAGTGTCGGACTGCACTGTAATATACAACAAATAGAGAAAGACACATGGGTAGAAACTGAGGTATTTGGTATTACTACTCAGGAGAGGGGGTGAAGGAGTATTTATGGCTATACCCAGTAGTGTAGCTAGGGTAGAGAGAAGGGGGCAGCTGCCCAGGGTGCAAGTGTAAGGGTATAGGACTGGCTGATCCCAATCACTCTTCAGTGCATACTGACATTTAAAAATGAATGTCAGCATTGTACTTGTGGTCAAACCTGAAGGACTATAACGCTCTCTGTATGGTATAAACTGTAGTAGCTGCTTACTACATATATAACAAGCATTCTTCTTTGGTTGGGGTGCCAGATTGGGGTACTGCACTGGTGCAAAAAGCTAGGTTTCTGTCTATACCTTGTTAATAATATTAATCTTAATATTGGTATGCTTACTGTTATCTGTATTACTATTTTTTCACAGATTTTGTCATATTCTAATGTGTTTTTCAGCAGTTCAGTGTATGCAATGTATAACATATTGTATTTAGATTGCTTGTACCCGTTAATGAGAAATTGTTAGCTGAATAAAAAGTTGCAAAATAATTGAAGTATGCCTATTTCTGAATCCATGACGAATATGATATAATTATAGGAGTCCAAAAATGCTTTACCTGATCCATTTATTTTTATTCTATTTGATAAGATTTTCTATTTTATTGATATTTGATATTCTATTTTATTCTATTTGGTAAGTGAACTGGGCTTCTAGGGCCTTTTCCGGTCATGTCCCAGATGACCTAGTTAAGAAATGATAAGTGATAATTACACTAAAACATTACTTGAATTGACTACTAGTTCAAAGTCAAAGAAGAATATTACTCATATACCTGGTAATGTTATATTTGTTAAAAGGACATCCATATGAATGGGAACAGGAACTGATGTGAGCGGATCTAACTGATTCACCATTGCATATAACATACTTATCAACCCACAGTAGCTGGCCATCAAGCCACCTCTGTCACCATAGTTTTCAACCTTCTGTCTCCAAACTGAGGAACACTACCTCTCAAAATATGGAACAAATGGTCAAAATGTGGAATACTTGCTAACAGCTAAACATTTCAACTAGGAAGCTCATAGGATGGTTAAATGTGTAACTTTTTGCTTGTAAAAAGTTCTTTTGAGGAGCTGATTTGGTTCAAGTCTATTTACCATGGAGATCAGTTAAAAAAATTCCTAGCACTGAATGTGTGACAAACCCTTTGAGGAACATGAGCTTTTTAAGACCCAAAATGGGTAACATTCCTCATAATGAGGTACATTTGAGAGGTATATCTGTCACCCCTACTGTCTCCCCTTCAAGTCCCTTCTTGGCAGACCTCCTGGAATTCCCTTTACAGTGAGGGGCACAACTTGGGGAGACTTTCTGCTCTAAGGCAGCCTGTTCTGGGCTAGGTAGATTGCCAGGCAAGAGGTAAGACAGGCTGATGAAGATGCTGTCATTCGTCTGTATGTGGAAGCTTTTCTTTGCCTAGTTTCACACCCCTCCATGTTGTAGCTACTACATAGGCTGGGCTGGCAATGCGAGGACCATGTTGAGTGTAAGTCTCATCCCTGACCATAGGGCAAGGCTGCTGTCCTCAGTTTCCTCTGCCCCCACACCCCAGCATCATATCCTTTGGACTTCTCCCTTCATAGAGCTCATTGGATGATACTCCAGCACAACCCTGAAGAAGTACTTTAATCCTCCCTGTATCTCTGTCAGTTGCCTGAGCTGCTAATCAAAGTTGGGTCACCTGCACTGTAGTCAAGGCTTTATCTCTTTATGTTACCAGAGCACCCAACAATATTTGTATACTTTAACTAAAAGCACCACTGCTTGTCTAATCTGCTTCTTTGTGGAGTAGTGTTCTGAGCTGTCCAGAAAATTAATCTGTGGTGAAGGTGAAAATAGGTTCATATTTTCAGGTCTAGAATGGAAGAAGCCTTGGACACGCGGTGTGATGAATGGTGTGTAATTATTAATTGTTTATTAGTAGGTAGTGCTTTAGCCAGTATGGATAATGAAGTGACAGACTGCATTGCCCAATTCTAGCCTTGGGGAAGGTTATAGCTAAATATTTCTGTAAGTCCGAAAATTAACCTGTGGTAATGGAAAATTTGAAAATATGGGATGGGAGAGTGACAGTAGATATATTGTGAACCCCAAGAAATTTTGGATAAAGGCCATCAACTCTAGTTTTCCCAAAGTGGGGAATTATCCTTAGTAAGAAGTATGCATTTTAATGGAAATAGATTGAAAAGCAAACGTTAGAATAAAGCCAAAAAAATGTTTCAAGCTGAAATGAATGTAAGGCTGGGTGGGGAGCATTAGCAGTACAGTTTTCTACTTAGCTAAGCAGTCTGCAAAGCCTAAGACTCTGCTTTCAGGCTTTGTACACATGGTGCAATTTTTATTTAATTTGAAAAGCTAAAGTCATCTTACTTCTTCAAGTGAAACAATGTACTTCCCTGCAGAAGTTTGTGGAATTATAAAATAATGATAGTTGCTTTCATGTAGAGGAGATTGTTTTGACTTTACTATGCAGTTTTTAACTTCAGGCTAGTCTCTGAACCTGCCCTGGTGACATCAGTAGTGTCTGTTGAGAAGAATATGGTAATAACAGTGTACCACATGCTGGTGTAAAAGGCTCTCTGTAGTGTCAAGCAAGACCACAAACACACATACACAATTGACCGCAGTGAGAATAGAACCTCTACTTATCTAGGTACATGGACTACAAACCTTGGTATTTAAGGCAAGTACAACAGATCAAGTCTGACTTGGAGTGTCTCAGAAAAAACTTTATAGCTGATGACATCAGCATTGCCTGTTAAGGAGAATATGATAATAACCGTGTCCCACATGCTGGTGTAAAATGCTCTCTGTAATGTCAAGCAAGAGCACACACACACACACACACACACACACACACACACACACACACACACACACACACACACACACACACACACACACCAAGTTGACTGCAGTGAGAATAGAACCCCTATACAGACTACATAACTCAGTACTTTATGCAAGTGACATGGCACACACCTGACAAGAGTGCAGGTCAACTTATAGTAGATGACATCACCAAGTCATGTGGGAGACAAGATGTTGGGTGGACTGCATAAAATGGATGTGTAGGCATCCTCTAGTATTAAAATACTGTCAATCCACAGCATTGAAAAAGTAACTGTGGGATACATACTTCTGCTTTTCTGAGTTTCAGCATGCGGTTGTCTTGATATATGAGGTTCTGTCTTTTCTTTGTGTAAGCAGAGTGAATATATTACAGTAGCAAGAACAAGGAAAGAGATATCCTGTATCATGAACTAGCAGGCTAAAAAATCTATAGGAGTAGGTAAGAGAGTGTAATCACTAAAGACACCTCCTGCATTGTGCTGCTGCCAAACACTGGGACTGGGAACATGACTCTCAGCTTCTTTGTTTAAGAATCAGGGACAAAGGTCCAAAATCAGGGACAGTTTTACAATTACTCTAATTTGTTTAAAAGGGTAATAAAGCAACAGATTTTGCATCAATACCAAGATTAGTGAAACAGCACTGGATGCCAGAAAGGCTAGCTTCAGCTCTGATGGTTAGAGACATGTTCTCATGTTATAGAGACTTTTCATCATTTCACTCATTCTTCCATACTTGCTTTAACCTATTCAGTTAGCAGGGAAGCTGGTGCCTAACCCAGGAAGCAATGGGTTCAAAGCTGAGAACCAGTCTTAGATGGTATAATGTGTTTTTACAGAATGTATGCATACACACACATGCAGAAGTGTGCACACAAACACACACTCATGCACAAGCATGCACGCAAACACACACACACACACACACACACACACACACGCACGCACGCATGCATGCATGCCTACACACACACACACACACACACACACACACACACACACACACACACACACACACACTCCAAGTTGACTGCAGTGAGAACAGAACACTTTGACAAGACTGCAGGTCAACTTATAGTAGTAGATGACATCAGCAGACCATATGGGAGACAAGATGTTGGGTGGCCTGCCTGAAATGGATGTGCAGGCATCTGCAAGTATCAAAATGTTGTCAATTTATGGCATTGGAGCAGTTACTGTGGGATACACACTTCTGCTGTTCTGTGTAGACACACACACACACACACACACACACACACACACACACACACACACACACACACACACACACACACACACACACACACACACACACACACAGTTGACTGCAGTGAGAACAGCACCTATACCTATCTAAGTACACAGACTACAGAACACCGTACTTTACTCAAGCATCATGGCACAAGTCTGACTTTTACAAGAGTGTAGGTCATCTTATAGTAGATGACATCAGCAGACCATCTGGAAGAGAATATATTGGGAGCCCTGCATAGGTTCATAGCTTCATAAGTTCATAGGAGGCTACTAGCCTAATGGCCCTACGGAGTTTAGAGGCCTAGCTGTGCAAAAACACAAGCACCCTTATTTTATTTATTTATTTAAATTTGTTGACCGGGAGTGTCCGACTGGACATAGGTCCATTTTCAGTGGAGGCCCGGGGAGAAAAGCTCCACAGTAAAATAAACAGACAGTAGTTACATTGGATTACATAGCGATTAACAATTTAACACAGCAATTACTTACAACATATTTACAGATGAAGAACATAGTACATCAGTAGACAACTAGAATCTTTATCTGTGAAGTACATAACAGGCGTTAACAAATGTTACAATGAGAAGTTCCTGCTGTATAATAAGTACTAGGCTTATGAGCATCTGAGCTTGCTATAATCAAGGTAGTTAGTGGAGTGGAAAGAAAGGTAGTGGTTGGATGGGGTGGATGATATTAGAGTGGGAGTTGCAAGGGCATAGCCAGCATGTTTTTAGGTGTGCTTTTAGTAAAGTTTTGAAGTGTGTGCATGATGGTACGGAGGTAATTGTGGGTGGGAGTGAGTTCCATAATTTGGCTATGGCACAACAGAATAGTGCTTCACCAGCAGAGTTATTGGCTTTAGTGATCTGCAAGTGATTTTTGTTGCTGGATCTTAGTGGTCTGGTGGTGTGATAGGGTTGGAGTAGATTCTGGAGGGATGGGACATTTAATGGATGGTTTACTAGTTTGTGGGCGAGTGAGAGTTGATACCACTGAAGGAGGTGAGGGAGTTCAAGCCAGCCCAGTTTAGCAAGTGAGAGACAGTGGTGACTACGGTAGGATGCCCCTGTGGCGAATTTGGCGATTTTGTTGTAGCAGGTCTCTAGCTTGTTTAGATCACATTGCCTTAGGTTGGTATATATTGGAGAGGCATAAAGTAGGGTGGAGATAAGGTAGGAATTTGCTATTGAAATCTTTGCTGCTTTGGTGAGAAATTGCTTATTTCTGTATAACGCTCCTAGTTTTTTGTGGACTTTTTTTATGGTCATGGATATGTGAATGTCAAATTTTAGTTTATTGTCTATTTCCACTCCTAGCAATTTGGTGTGTTCACTTGGGTATATAGTGGTATATAGTGGTGTTGTCTTTTGCAGTGATGTTAAAGTGAGAGTTGTTTTGAGTATGTTTGGTGGGTTGGAAGATGAGTAGTTTAGTTTTGTTTGGGTTGAGTATTAATTGTGCATCGGATAACCATGTTTCAACAGAGGAAAAGGCTTCCTGTGTGACTTTTTGCAGTTTGGGTAGGGACTGGGCTGAGCAGATGATGGTCGAGTCATCTCTTTGTGAGATACACATACTTTTTAATGCTCACTGCTGACTGTATAGCTTATCCAATCTCTACATGTATCAACAGATCTATCCAAGAAACTATAGTCCCTGACATCTAGAAACCTTTCTGTACCATACCTCTACACAAAGGAGGAAACTCTACTGACCCTTCCAATTTCAGGCCCATAGCCAATAGCCATTCTGTCTCCACATTCACAAATCCTTGAAAAATGCATCCATACTAAACTTCTCAACTATCTTCTCCAAGAAAATTTTCTGTCAACAACCCAACATGGATTTTGCCCCAAGCATAGTACTGCTACTGCCCTCATATCTTTCACAAATACTGTCACTGAAGCTAGAAACAACAAGAAACTGGACTCTTGTCTGTTCCTAGACCTCTCAAAAGCCTTTGACACAGTCTCACACCAAAAGCTTCTAACAAAACTAGTCAACCTTAACCTCTCAACTCCCACTCTCAACTGATTCTCCAGCTAACTTACTAACAGGCTTCAGTCTGTCAGGTGGCTCACCTTCTACTCCCCTTTCCTCCTCACCCAAACAGGAATCCTCCAGTGCTCTATTCTCGAACCACTACTTACCACTACTTTTCAACACATTTACTAACAACCTTTACACATTGTGCTCTCATTTCTCTCTTATACAATATGCAGATAACTCTGCATTAATCTGTTCTTCTGACGGACTCGCTCAGCTTCATACACTCACCCAAAACTCTTTATTTTCTATTGAAAATTGGTGTACTGAAAACCAGTTTATACTCAAACTCCAAAAACAAAAAAACTTTTTTTCTTTCCAAAATCTCTCTCTCATCACAAAACCACCTTTACCATCTCATCACTCAATAACACTATTATTAAAGCAGAATCCTGTACAAAGCTTCTTGTTCTATTATAGACAATCAGTTAAAATTGGACTTACACGTTCAGCACTGTATCAAAAAGACTAACCAAAAATTAGGTCTGCTTTACAGGAACAAAACATTCCTCACTACAGAATCCAAACTCTCAATGGCACAGGCATACCTTCTGCCAAGTCTCCTTTATGCCTCTTCTATACTGACAAACCTACAAGCTACTCTAACTTCCAAACTGGAGCAAACGTACAACAAAATTGCAAGATTTGCCTCAAACCAACCTTACACCTTTCACCACTGCCTTTCACTAAAAAACATACAGTGGTTAGAACTCCCCCAGCAACTGCTTCTATCACAGCTTCACATAATTCACTCCATCCTGTATAAACCCACTACATGCCCTGGTCTCTCTTCTCTAGTATCATTCTGTACCCCAAAATGCACCCTCTGAAGCAGAAACTCTGACAAACATATTTTGGATATAACTGATAAAGTGTGTAACCAAGGTCCAAATACACACCAAGAAACACCAGACAGTGGTACTGATGGTCAATAAAGACTGGAAAGCAAGTAGCTAAACTGTGGTGAATTTCCCTAAAATTCACATCAATATATTCTTCAGGATTATTAAGTAACTCAAACATGGCAACATTGTATTGTTCCACTGTCATAATCAGAATGTTGCCCCCCTTACCACTTTTCATGTATTTCAGGTCATTTCTATCAACCAACTTTAGTAAGGCTTTATGCTCAGGTGGAGTCAAATTGTCATACCATCTACTACCAGACTTTTTACTGTTCAAAAAACAGTCAATTTCCTGAATACAAACTTCCTCAAACACTTTAAGGGTTTGATTCAAGGCCGGGTTATAACAAGATAGTTTACATAACCTAGAGTTGCACATTTTAATGTGATGTAGCAAATCATTTAAATTAAGTTTGTGAACAAACTGTTTAAAGTCAATTATAGTTCTGGAAAAGTCCGCCTTTTTGTAGGAATGATGTTGAAGCCATAACTTAGTACTTTTAACTGGTGCTCGTCAAAACAAACACCTGATAAGTTAATAATGCAAAATTTGTTATCAGAAAGGCTTACTGTTCGTCGACTATCTCACTCCACATCTTATGCTTATCTTTAACAATTCTCTGTATCTCCCTCCTTAACTGTTCTTACTAATTTAAACATGTTTTTTTAATCCTCTTCTTTCACTCGCTTATCTCAAAAATGTTGTAGCTTCAGCTACCAAGGTTGTTTCTCTATGTTTTATCTGTCTGAAAACATAAACATGTAATTGTCTCAATTTATGTTTCCTGTAAACTTTCTTTTTTCTGCCATGGTGTTGTTTTAGCTGCCTGTAAGCTTCCTTTTCTCTGATATGATGTTGATTAAAATGTTCCCACAATTGTGTATCATTTTGCCTACACAACTAAGTTATGGCACAATTTATGTCTCAAATTTTATGTGTCAATCTATGTTTTCTAATAGTGTTTGTAATGCTCTGGAGCTTTTCTCCCCGGGTCTCAGCTGAAAATGGGCACTGGCTGAATTGGACCAACCCAATTAACAAATGTCAAATAAATATAAATAAATAAACATGTTTGTGCATAGCTAAGCTGTGCACAAACGTGAACTGTATTGCTGAAGTCTGACAGTTAGTATTAAGTCTATGAAGCACACCTGCAGCTGAACTGACTCTGTGGCAGCACATATCAATGCATTTATACACTCCTTTTTGGGGCCATATGGTACTGGGTTCGAATCCAGGTGTATCTAATGCTTATAAATACTTTTAATTACAGAGTGATAATGCAATGACATGGATTCTTTATAGTACGTGTTGCTGTGTGTTGTCATATCACAGCAGTGTTAAGCAGCATTGCATGGAGGTAACCGAATCAGTTTGCTACCACTCACCAATGCTGCTTGTCCTCGCAAACATGGAGCCCAAAAAGTGAAGGGTTCCATTGCTTTTTCAGCAACTTATATGTATTCGTAGGATCATAGGAAGTTACTAGGCTAATGGCCCTGAGTCTAGAGTTTATCCCCAAAAAAGAAACCTCAGTCAGCACCTGTCACCGCTGTCAGTGAGGGACAAAGGTGGAACCCTTGGGACAAACTTGTGGTTTTCCATCCACTCACCGAGGTTGCACTTGAAGAGGGTCAGCGAGGTACTCTGACATGTATGGGAAGTCTATTCCAGAGACGAGGCAGCCTCTGGGAGACAAACCTGTCTTTCCAGCAGGTTCTATTGATGTTGCATATTAAATTTAGGCCTACTGAGCGGGTAATGCATGAGGAGTTAGACTTACAGATATAGAGCATCTCTAGTAAGGCAGGGTCTGATATTGCCTTGTAGGCGAGATGCAGATCACCTCTGAGCAATCTATATGATATCGAGTAAAGTGATAATGATTTGAGCCTGTCCACAAAGGACAGGTGTTGGAGACCATGGATTCTCTTTGTGAGGTATTTCAGTGGCCTTTCCAGTTGATGCAGGTATTTGGAGAGGTACATACCAAATGGGGCGTTAGACTCAATTATAGGTCTAATAAGGGAGGAGTACAGAGAGGTAATAACCTCCTTTTTTTCTGGATGCAATCCCTTTACTTATGAGATGAACCAAGTAAAAGGCTTTTCTGACCACTGCTGCCACGTGATGGTCAAATGTGAGATTGTTGTCAACCTGAGTACCCAGGTCTCTCACCGCGGGTTGTATGCTTAGGGGGTTGCCGCTGATGTGGTAATCAGTAGGGGGCCATGTTTTTGCCGAATGGTATGATAATACATTTTTTTGTGTTTATCTTAAGGCCATGACTTTGGCACCAGTTATTTGTAGCTGTGAGACCCACTTGCTGTATGTTAACATCATTTGGAGAGTCAGTGACAGCACACAACTTACAGTCATCTGCAAACCTGGTCAGCCACAGGCCCTTTGTCTTTGCAGGGACCTCTGAGAAGTACATGCTAAACAGTAGGGGTCCCAGGACAGATCCCTGGGGAATACCACTTATGACAGCTGTGCTGTCAGAGGTGGTGTCACCTATTTTGACCTTGTAGGTCCTATCTGTGAGCCAGTTGGCCATACATCTGATGAAGTAGAGATTAACACCAAGTTGTGTTAGCCTTTTGATGATACCCAAGTGGGCAATTGTGTCAAAGGCCTTGGCCAGGTCAAGGTAAGCTGTATTTACTGACTTTCCCTCATCTAGGACCTTGGTGACAGTCACAAAGAAGTCATCAAGTGCTTGAAGATTGTCCTTGTTTATGAGATCCATAATAATACACTCCATGGGTTTACAGATCAGACTTGTCAAGCTAATGGGACGATAGTTTCCTGGGTCAGAAGTGGCACCACCTTTGTGCAAGGGGGTGACAGTGGTGGTTCTCCACTCTGCTGGAATGAAGCCTGTAATTAAGATGTGGTTGAACAGGGTGCTCAATGGCAAAGTTATTTCTTGCAGGAGATTGTGAGAATACAGCCTGGGATACTATAAGATCACATAGAAGCTATGTTCTTTGCCTTGGATAGGGCCTTTAACACTTGATCTACAGAGATGTGAGGTGTGGGACAAGTATTGGGGATGTTGACTGAGCCCTTGGGGGAGATGAGATGGTGAAGTTTGCACTGAACCTGTCAGCCAGCAGGTTGGCTAAGTCAGGAGGATCAGTGTAATTGGTACCATTAAGTACTTATTCGGAACAAACTTGGGCTTTGCCATGGAGGTTCCTAATGTTACTGAAGAAGGACTTGTGGTTTCCCTTTGTTTTGGAGGCTAATTTCAACTCATAATTGGCTTTGGAGTTTTTCACTAGTGATCTAATTTGCTTTTTGAGGCAGAGGAGAGAGTTTTTCCTATTTGGAATTTGTTCCTTTTTACCCTTGAACAACATTTTTTTCCTTTTGTTGTAATACTAGACAGGTTTGTATTTCCTTGAGGAGCAGGTTTTAGTTCTGTTGGGTAAGGCTGAGTCCATGCAGTTGTACAGGTGTTTGTATGCTGCACTAACATACTGTTCAGCATAGTTGTCTGCATCCTCTGAGGTGGGCGGTGGTGTGAATCTGCTGATATTCTCCCTTAGGAGGTTGTAGTCAGCTTTTGAGAAGTTTTTTAGCCTGGTTATGGCTGAGGAGGGGTTGGGTGGGATAGAAACTTTGAATGAGACAAACTGATGATCTGATCTCACCAGGGAAGAACATACTAGGGGAGTGGTGCAAGGTCGCCCATGTTGGTGAGAACCAAGTCCAGTATGTTATCTCCCCCTTGTGGGGGATGAGACCAGCTTGTCTAGTGCGTTAGAGTTGATGAGGTCAAGGAATTTTTGAGTGAGTGCATCAGTGCTGGAATAGTTCACCCAGTCTATTGTGAGGTAGTTGAAGTCACCAAGATTAAGGGTATTAGGGGGTACCTTGATAGAGTCAAGTAGGTCCAGGTAGGAGGAGTGGGTGTGTTGAGACATGGATGGGTTCTATAGCTGTCTATAACTTGGATGGGTGTCTTGCCAACTGTCAGTTGCACCTGGAGAAATTCCAGTGCATCATGCTAGTAAACCAGTTTGGAGGTGCACCTGTCTTTAATGAAGATAGAGATTCCACCACCCTTAGTCTTTCCAACCTCATTTTGGGGTCAGAAATTGTGGAATGAGGTATAACCTGGTAAGGCAGGGGTGTTCTTGGCAGCCCTGAACCAAGTTTCTGTGACTACACAGACATCAGCATCTTCCAGTGTGAGGAGAGCCTCCAGTGATTGCATTTTCAAGTTAGGGCTCCTAGTGTTAAGCAGCATGACCTTCAGTTTGCTTTTTGACAGATCTTTCATGTTGGAAGATTTGTCTTTGGGACATAGTGTAAAAAAGGTACAATGGTGGAGGCAAGAGCCTTGGCCAAGATCTGGAACCCCAGGGTTGACAAGTGGAGACCATCTCTGGCAAAGCATCGAGGCTTGTCAACCATGTCATCCCAGGCTGACAGATACTGGATCCCCTTAGAAAGACACCCAAAACTAAGCTAGTTGCTGAAGTCAATCATTTTTTGTTGGTATTGCGGTATCATTCTTGATGAAGGTAGGATGCTGCTTAGGGCTAGGGTCATACTTGCCTGGAGCACATACTCTGAGAGCTCAATCATGTCTCTCTTCATATAGTCCAGGTAGGTATGTCTCAAATCATTTACACTAACATGGACAATGACAGAGTCATGCTTGTACCTGTTGTGGAGAGACTTAAGTGCGTGCATAATGTGGTGGATTCTAGCGCCTAACAAACAGCTGACCATGACCTTCTCCTTGTTGAGCCTGTTGAGGGGGACATCAGTGTGTCTCACTATTGAGTCGCCAGTGACTAGTATGGTTGGTTTATTGTTATGCCTTATGGGCTGCGTTGGTTTATTGTTATGCCTAATGGGCTGTGTTTGTGAGACACTGGTATGCTGACTGCTGTGTGTGATGTGATTGGTGTTGTGTGTGGAATGTTTGTGAGTGTGTTTTGGGGGACTCTGTTGTTTAGATAAGCTTTTGTTGAGGACCCCTGCATAGGTGGGTGTGTGACTCTGTGATATGGGTGGTGTGGTGTTTGTGCTGGCAATCTCCTCTTTGTCAGGAGTACTGACTATGGTGTGAGAGAGCATGGATTCCAGCTTATTGATGTAGATGCATCTCTCACAAGTAGAAGAATTATGTGCTAGGTGAAGGGGACTGTCCGTGAACATAAGGCAGTTGCTACACTGTCTCTGTATGCCTATGTTGACCAGGCTGGCAGACATAGTGCTCTGAATACTTGGCAGACTTATGGAGAGCAGGGTTTGATAAGGGTTTGTCCACAAAAACCATAAATGTAAAATAACTGGCCTGAAGCACAAGTGCTAAAACCAAAACTAAGATGCTTAGAATAGCATGTAAATTTAATCAAGCTACTAACAAGCAGTAATAAGTGCAGAATAAGAGCACTTGAACACCTAAGAGCAAACTAAGGTAATAAAGAAGGTAGAAGACAGTTACAGTAAGAGCAGCTGAATAAAGTATAAATATTTTTTTTTAAGGAGAGGGGGGGAACAGAGCAAGATTAAGATACTACATGGGTTGTCCTTCCCAAATGCTCTCTCTGCTCTCTCTGTACACAGTGGATAGAGCTGACAAGATGGGACTGGTAGGAGTTTGTGTGTGATTCTATTTTTTGACCAGATTAAAGTGGTGAAATGGGGTAGATAGGAATGTGGTGAAATGGGGAACAAGCAGGGGGAAAAACAAAGGGAAGGCAGGACAGGAATGTGGAGGAGGGAGGGAAGAAAGAACCAGAGCTATCCATTTTGTTAACAGTGTAAACTGAAAATTGCAAAATATTAACTGAACTTGGACTGTCACCTCCAGAGAGAGAGAGGGGTGACCACAATGCAATCATGTTGTATAGCCAAATGGACCGAATCAGGTATGTCAAGAAGACGTGTGTCTGAAATAGAGAGCTATGTATGGGACAATTTTTTTGTAGGACAGATGCCCATTTATTTATTTATTATTCCAGAGAAAGAGGACTGTTTAGGAAGGGACGTAGGTATGTCTAGATCAGGTAAATTGGGTAGGTGAGGAAGCAATTGCAGACAGACAAGACAAACAAGACAAGAGACAGGGATAGTGACGGACATAAACGGTTGGAGGACACCATGACTGGGGTGAGGGTGGGGACAACCCGGGCTCACGGTTATCAAGCTGGGAGACAGTGAGAATTGAGCCCTCACCCACAAGACTGTCATCACTGTCACCTCAATCCGGTGGTGGCTGGAGTGCTTGATGTCTTCTCCTCCTCCTAGCACTACTCAACATGGGTTCATAGGCAGTTACTGGGCTAAGACCCCAGGGGGCCTTTTTAAGCATACCATGCTTCCCAAAGATGAGAATCAAACCCTGCACCTTGTGTATATCAGGTAGGCACCTTAACTATTATGCCAACCCCCAAACAAAACATGAGGGAGAGCAGCCTCTCCAGCTGGCATAGGTGTGCACCAGTGGTGTGGTGCATGACCTTACACACTATCCCTGGCAACTTGCTGTAGGTGATAAAATCACCACCTCTGCCACTGCTCCTGGAGGGTACCACTGGGCCAGCCTCCTGAGCAGACTACCTAGGGCACAAGTAGGGCAGGAGCAGCATAGGTATTGCTGTTAGGTTGACTGCCAGACATGCTTGGCATTGGTGCCGGAGTTGATGGAGCGGGAGCAGGCTGATCCATTGGGGCCGGCCTATCCCGCTGTGCTGTGGGGCATTTAGTGATATGGTACACATGGATGACATGGACACATTTTGACAACATAATAAAAATAAAAAAAAATGCTTAAATAAAATAAAATAAAAAATAAAGAAAAAAGAGATAAGGGTTGGGTGGGTCTATTTCAGATAATCGAACTTTTAAAAGTTCGAACACCATATGGATGAGACCATATGTTTGAACTCTTAAAAATTCGAAAATCAAATAAAAAAAAAAAAAAAAAACCATGAAAAACAACCTGAAAGCTTAAACAGGGGGGCAAGCCCCCCTGCCCCCATGGGGGTCTGCGTCCCCCACACCCATGCTCTTTAACTATACCAACTCCGAGATCACACTACAGTGAAGCCAATGGAAAACTTCTATTGCCACACTGTATGGGGATCTCCGTTGAAACGTTCGAGTTTTTAAAAGTTCGATCATATGGTGTCGACCATATGATATTCAAACATTTTAAAGTTCGACGACATGATAGGAACCCGGGTTGGGTTGACAGAAAAAAGAGTTAAGATTAGTGCTTTCATATGTGACATGCAATGGATTAATACAATTATACAACTCTATTATTGTAACTTTTACATTTAAGTCTACCTCCTAACAGATGCACACTAAACTACAGACTACAGCAAGTAATCCTTAAAATGTACATATAGTGTACATATTGGTGTGCCAGTTATACAGATTACAGTTTACAGCAAGGCATTTGTGCCACTATAGAGGTTTTAATTTAATGTAAATATTATTGAAGAAATAACAGTATTGTATAGTTGTAAAGTGTGGTATTTGAACCCACAACCTCTGATTAAAGTCATTGAAGCCACGGTGGTACAGCAGTAGCATTGTTGCCTCACAGCAAGAGGTTCTCCTGTTCAATTCACGGCTGGAGTGCCTTCTGTGTGGAGTCTGCATGTCCTCCCCATGGTTGAGTGGCCTCCGAAAGACATGCGTGAATGGGCGTGCCTTCGCTGAAGGTTGGGCATCGGGCTGGCAACTCGGCACCATAAAAAATTTTCTGCCAATGATTAGCAGACTGGAGTTCCGCTGTGGCGACCCCTAACCGGGAAAAGATGAAAAGACAAACAACAAACAACATGAGACTCTTGCAATTGGTTTGTGCCACAGACTGTTGCATGCATACTTGCTTTTACAGTTGGGATATGCATGCTCAATTTGATACAACTCTATAAAATACCATACAAGCTATCTTTAACTTTTAATGCTACAATAACACTACATTTCTACTGCATACATACCACTTGCTTCCCTCAGTCCCGACAATTGAGCCTTGTGGGCTCGAACATTGCACTCCCAATCACTGGCAGCTGGGGCAAAATAGAACAGAACAGAAGACCATTATGCATACTAGTCTTGCCTATATTCATCTTTCTAAGTCTTACAAATATTCTCTGTAGTTGATACTTACCCAGGTGTGGGATGTCCTCAGTCCTAAATTCCTCCATCAAATGGTTGAGGGTATCCCTCTTCCTCCTGTGTAGGTCATTGAAATGATGCCTACATTGCTTTCCAGTGTGTGGGATACCAGTGGCACTAGATACAGCCTGGGCTAAACTATTCCATGCCTCAGACTTGTACTGGGAGCATTAATAGTCCCCCAGCAGAAGCCTTTGGCTGTGATGCTTTACTAGGAGTCCAATGAATATCCTGGACACTTGGACACCCCATCTCTGTGCCCTACTTGGCACCTTCCCCACTAATGCCTGCCATGTCTACCAGCGGATCTAGAGTAATGGAGACTGATGCTTTCCAGCCAATTCTAGTTATCATGTTTACTGAAGTGCGCACGCCAAGCAATGCATTTGTTAGATGGTAAGTGGAGAGCAGCAGTGCCAAACAATGAGGAATTAAATAATTGCAACTGAAAGATTAATCTGATACTTGGCCTTAGTTTGATGGGTGTCTACTAATGTAGCCTGGAAATATATTGGAAACTGGAAGGTAACTGTTAAGTGAGATAGGTCTGGAGACCTGCACTGGGGTCATAAATGTAATGACCTGACACATTTGTTTTTACCTTTATACATTGAGAAAATTGATTTTTACACTGTGGGATTCAAACCTAGGCATAAGGGGCAAATATTTTGTTCCACAGCATTGATTTTCTATCTTTGCCACAGAAGAAGTGCTGCTCAGAGATAGTCAGGAATTATACATAAATACAGGTAAAAGTATGGGCTGTTACACATGTATGTGTGTGACCTGACAAGGTTATTGGATGTACAGGCAGTTGTGTATGCATCTTAGGCAAATGTAAAGGCCATGCAAGTCCAGATAGCAGAATTATACTTACAGGAATATAGTACACAGTATACCCACAGTCATACATCTAATAATAAATGTGATAATACATACATACATACATACATAAATAAATGAACAAATGACACATTAATAGTGTCTCATCCCTCATACATATAATTAATATCAGCTCCACTATCTAAAGTGCTATATGTGAGAGTGAATATAATGGGAAGTGGAACAACAGTAAAAGTGTATGGAATATCCTGTATTAGAACTCAGGACCATGTGTATGGCAGTCCTACATTTATACCTGTTGCCACAAGAGTGTTGAAATAACACTTGTCTATGTTTCATTTCATTACTGTAAACTGCAGTGTCACAACAGTAAAAAAAAGTTGCATACCCTGTAATAGAACCCAGGCAGCCCTACACTTACACCTGCTGCCACAGGACTAGTTACATGACATTCCCTTAAGGTCGATGCCCAATAACATTAATTGAATGTATCCAGTTTCTATTTTTGGCTGCCTGGGTCCTGTCTGCATCCTGGATGGTCCATTTGTCCAGTTTACGCACTGCCACACTTCGTGCAAATGAGATAAGCAAAGCCAAACCTGGCATTTATTTCCTCCATTCCAGTAATTGTGCTATACCCTGTATCACACAAATATTGCCCCCCCCCCAAAAAAAAATGAACAAAGACAGACAAGGAAAAAAAGAAAAAAAGGAGGAAGTAGTTGAAATGAGGAAAATCAATTTATGACATACAAGAAAATGGTGGCTCACATGAGATATGTCTGCATAGATCTGGATATGAACTCTCACTCCAGTGCACATTCAAAACACAGGATGGGTGCCTTATCCTTCTTTGCCACACAGCTTTGCAGCAAAGATCTGAACTCATTCTGCACACAACTAACTGCAACAGCATCTACAGTAATATTAAACCATACACCTGTTATTTGTATATTTATTATTTTTGGATGTAATGCACTTAGTGATCACACAACCTGTTATGGGTATTGCTTACAAATATATAGCTCTTTCTTACCTCTCTGTGTTTGTTGATCATTCCTCAGTTATCTGACCAGTAAGCTGAGACATGCAGAGTGTAAGCCATTCTATATCATTGGCCTTAAAATGTGTGAGGATATTAACTGGAAATAATATCATATGCAGTTGCCAACAAATGAAAGGCAGGTCGGATGTTATGGAACACAGCCTGTGAACTGTATGCTTACTTACATTTCCAGCTTACATCTAACACTTTGTAGATCTAACCTGATATACCTGGTGAATGTAAGGCAGCCTGCAATGCTGTTGTGTTTTCCATCCCCCACCAAGTAATCATTACAGATGCAATCCATTAAAAACAAGCACTGAAGGAGTGCCTACACTATGTTTACATCTCCTAATAGATCCAAGCATTTGGGATTTAGCAATTCTAATGAGTTTATACCTCATTTGCATCTTCACTGTGCTAACAGCCCTGAATCTACACCATATAAAAAGGAAACTATACGGGAAGAATGCAGAGTCCCTGTAATCACAACTAGGCAGGTAAAAGATGCACTCTCTAAAGCCAAAAACACAGCATCCATGGGACTGGATAACATCCCAGGCTGCATTTTACATGAACTTCAGAACAAACTGGCTCCCCACCTAAGCACCTTGTTCAATCATAGCCTCACATCAGGCTTTGTGCCCACTGAATGGCATACAGCAACAATTATCCCACTCCACAAAGGGGGAGCCACCACTCATCCTGGGAACTATCGCCCTATTAGTCTGATGAGCCTGGCCTGCAAGGCCATGGAACGTATCATCATGGAACTCCTAAACAAAGACATTGGTAACCTCCAAACTCTGGATCTCACCCAGTTCAGGTTTGTGAAATGCAGATCATGCCTCCTGACCCTGATCAACTTCTTTGAGGCAGTCACCAAAGCTGTAGATGAGGGTAAGGTGGTTCACACAGCCTATCTTGACCTTGCCATGGCTTTCAACACCATCCCCCATTCTGGAATTATAGCTAAACTCACTAAACTAGGTATAAATCCCTACATCACAAGATGGATTGCCAACTGGCTCACTGACAGAACCCACACTGTAAAAGTTGCACACTCCAAATCTGACCTCAAACCAGTGACAAGTGGAGTACCACAGGGTTCAGTCCTGGGACCTCTCCTGTTTGGTATCTACTTCTCTGAAGTACAGGCTAACACAGAAGGCCTCTGGCTAATGAAGTTCGCAGATGACTGTAAACTAGGAGCCATAGTCGAGTCCCCAAATGATGTGGAAATCCTACAGAAGGGCCTCGCTGAGACAGATGCCTGGTGTCAGAGCCATGGCCTCAAGCTCAATGCCAAAAATTGCATTGTTATCCCCTTTGGTAAAAACTCTGTACCCATGAACTACTACATAGACAGCAGTCTACTTAACACTGAATGTGTGATAAGAGACCGTGAGACCCAGGTGGACAGTAGTCTGTCCTTTGATAGTCACATCACCACAGTAGTCAGGAAGTCCTTCTACATGGTACAGCTTATCATAAAAGGGTTTTCATCCAGGAAAAAAGAGGTAATTGTTCCCCTCTACTCGACACTCATTAAACCCTTTATAGAGTACAATGCCCCTTTTGGAATGTACCTCACAAGACATCTGCAGCAGCTGGAAAGGCCACAGAAGTACCTCACAAAGAGGATTACTGGCCTCAAACAGATGCCCTACACTGACCGTCTCAAAAAACTCCAGCTTTACTCTGCAGCATATCGCCTACTCCGAGGTGATCTCTGCCTAACATATAAAGCTATATCAAACCCAGAACTTTTGGACATGCTACACCTAAAGAAATCCCAATCCCTCTGAGCTACACGCTCTTAGGATCTAAACCTTGTCCCCACAATGAACAGGACATGCTGGAGGGATAGATTCCTGTCCCAGAGACTTCCCATACTCTGGAACAGGCTACTCATCTATGTCAAGCAAAGTTCTTCATTAGTACTCTTCAAGAAAAATCTTGATGAGTGGATTGGAAATAAGAAATACACCCCGGGGATTACTTATGTGTCTCTGCTTGACAGTGGCTCAGTAAAATAACTTTCTTAGGTGGCGTAAGCCAGGGAACCTTGTTGGCTAGGCTTATGTAGGCCCTCGGGCCGATAGCCTAGTACCTACCTTTGAACCTATGAAACCATGTAGCTAGGAAAATTGATGGTGAGGAGACATGTTTATGTGGAGAGGACTGAACATATACTATTTCCTTGGGATATATTTGCATAGAGGATTACTGAACTTCAGAAGGTATGCTTGCATTTTGTCAGCTACATACTGCATATACTGCAATGTATTTAAGAAAAATCTGAGCAGAGACGTTTACACTTTTACCTCTGTGCATTAGTTAGAAATGTACTGATGACATGGGCATGTTTTTCAAGCCATTTCACAGGTATACATGATTGCCAATATGTGAAAATGGAATGCTCTGTTATAAATATGTACAAACATTTCAGGGACAGTTCCTTTGATAGCACTTTTAGCATTTCAAAGATGGCTTGTTATCAAAATGTGTCAATTGGCTGTTCTTTTGGAGGGTGGAGCAAAGCTGCGTTACTGTTATGGCACAAACAAGGATATGTTGCTATTGTTACTCTCCTTTTTTTTTGCATCCTGCCTGTTGTTTATGTTTCACATCTCTAGACAGATTTATATTTCTCCAGTGGGTAATACTGAGTGGCTACCTTTTCTGTTTTATCTGGGAATAGTTATTTTGTTGTTATGTGATACTTATGTGTATTATCTTTCTGTTGTCTTTTAGGACACCTAGGAGTTGGAGACCCCCCCTTTCACTGATGCTGAAAATCAGGTAATAGTGGATGCCTTTAGGCAACATGGTGCCCTCTTGCTTGAAAGGGGATGGGGAGATACGGCACGCAGAAGGCAAATTTGGTGCCAAATTGGAGATGATGTGAATGCTGTGTGAGGCTATGGCAGGATATATGAGCAGGTGTGTCACAGGGCCACTGACATGATCACATCTGCATGGAGGAGAGAAGCTGCAGGTGGCTGTGACAAGATGGTTACTGGGGAGGGCCTTCTATGGAGCCACAACTAACACCAAATTAAGAGTTACTGGCCAATATCATGGATCCAGACAACTCCTAGGAAAGTGCAGTACAGCATGTCCTGGATATCAGTGCAACAGTTTTATTTATTTATTTTAATTTTTATTTAACATTTGTTTACCAGGAAAGTCCAACTTGGAATGAAGCCAATTTTCAGTGGAGGCCCATGGAGAAATGCTCCAGATGCACGTCTTTGTAACTTGAGAGGAAACTGGAGTACCACAAGAAAATCCACATGAATGCAGGGATGACATGCAGACTTTGTACAGAAGGCACTCCAGCCGAGAATCAAAGTGATGAACCTCTTGCTGTGATGCAACAACTTTACTGCTGCACCACTGTGCTGTCCTGGACACCAAGGGCTGTCCATTTCAGGACAGCAAGCACTTACCAGGATGATTTTCTGTGTAGGCTTTGGTATCTCAACAATTGAATACTGTTATGTAGTAAAATAATTGAAATCAATACATTACTTCTGTGTCACATGCATTTTTTTCAGGGAGAGGGGGTTGAAGATTGCTACAGTTGAAAGTACAGGTAATGGACATATAAAGGGGTGAAAGTATTACTCCCTCTGTTACCATTAATTATGATGATGTTTGACTATCTGGATTGCAGAGAAGAGTCTCATCTGCAGATGGTAAGCCAAACATTTTTATGTCAGTATTGCTGAGCAATTTATAGAAATATTTTGGTGTGCTGTTGATGTCAGGCCTGTTGTGTGTATTGCTGTACTGTCTGCAATAGTGGAACCACTGTTCATTTCTTAGCATATATTGGACTAGAGTAGTGTAGGTATTAATTTTTCCTATGTTTGTTGCTTTTTATAACAGGTGATCATGACAGTGGAAGTGTGGGTCCTCTGCGACCTGATGTCAGTGTATCAGCAGACTCTGATGATGATGGTGGCCATACTGAGGCACACTTGGGGGTGTAGAGATTGAATCTGACACTGAGGTTGACATAAAGACATCCCCTGCAAATCCATTGGACACAGCCAGTAGGCCATTGCCTACCCATTCCAGTGAAACCTCAGATATTGAACAGGTGGAGGGCGAGGCCATTGATCAGGGAAGTGTGGCTACTGTGGCTTCAGTGTCTGTTGAGTCTGGCCATAGCCAAAATGTGGGTGAGGTGCCATGCAAGAGGGTTGTTAGGGGAGCTCAGAGGAGCAAAACAAACTTCAGTAAACTAACTGGTAAAAAATAAAAAACAAAAAGTGGAACGGACACTCCAAAACAAACTTCAATTAACTTTACTGAATTTTAATAAAATAAAGTCACAGACTGAGTGCTTTCATCTTACAAACATAACGACTTCATCAGAGTAACATTCTGCCATTAAAAACCCATTTAAATACAAACAATTCATCTAATCACATTTGAAAAAGAAGAATAAATTATGATGTCACTCAACTGCCAAGTACAATTTCTTAAAGAACTAGTCCTGAAACTTATAGTTGTTTTAGATAGACCAGAAAATAAAGTACAACTAAATCAATCACATACAATGTTTAACACTGAAGGTTGTGTTAGGATTATATTAAAAAATCACACTAAAGCTGCTTTCATATTTAAAATTCTAGAAAGTGAAACTGCATTATTAATTCCTGGAGCAGCAGCTGCATTGAGCCTAAGTTGCTAAATTAGTTCTTTGAACTCAAGTTGTGTAGCTAAATCCCCAGTGAAATTTGTCACTATTATCCTATCCTATCCTATCCATAATAAAGAACATTATTTTTTTTTATTTTGGGCAATCCAAAGTATGTCTAAATAAAGCATTGGTGGTTTTCCTTTTCTTTATATCATACATATGTTCACGGATCCTATCCTTAAGTTTTCTGATGTTTTCCCTATATAGAAGAAAGTAAAAGGCAGAAAGGAGGCCAAAAGGACCAAAACGGCAAAAAAGCAATATTATAAGTAATAAACCACTGGTCCAGCCATTAGAATACATTTATTAGAAAAAAGCAAAGCTTTCAAGCCACTTAGGACTCTTCATCAGTGTTTCTGTTTTCCCCTGTATAAAAAGTGTCACAGGAGCTGCAGTTAGACAAGCATACTATGTGTGTAATGTTGCAGTTGCATCTCCCTGGATATGGGATAGTTGTATTAAAATTTTCAGCTGCAACATATGAACCCTCATTTATATATCTGCATATTTTGCAGGTCCCACATTTATGCAAGGAACCATTAGCCACCGTTGATTTCATGTCACTAGTGGATAATTCTAACAGAGTCTTAATGTTCTTTCCTTTAGAATGCACCATCACTGGGGCTGTTCCTAGGATATTTTCGATCTCTTCAGAAAAAGAATGTCCCAGTTCAACCTCGCTATCTTAATGTAACAAAAAACATCATTGCTGAATGGTATGGAAAAATGGGGGTGGATGAATCAAAATTGCCATTGCTCATCCTATCTATAGTTATTTCCCCCACATTATTTATAATGCTTGATTTTATCCTTAAATTAGGTTAAAATCTACCATGACGTGGTCGTACCAAATCAGCTCAAATGTTTTTAAGTTAAATAGGGGAGTATCCACGTTCAGTGAATGGTGTGCACACTGTTGCCAGGACAGGAAAAATGGCAGTGTAGAATCCTCAAGACATCGAAATATTCCTACAATGGGATGAAATCATGCTCAGGGGGAGGATGGTCCCCTGTTGTAGAAGGAAGTAGTAGTCCACAGGCCAAAAAGGGTCATAAAGATGACAAACTGGTCTATTGAGGATAAGAAATACATTATGTATTGTTACTATTATGCAAGAAGCCCAGAATTTCCAGATAGAAGATATTCAGAAAGAATAAGAGAGAGACAATAGGGGAAAGCAAAATACTTGCTCAAGAAACACTGTTAAAAGCATCAAATGCAAATTTATGTTCATTAATACAGCAGATCCAAAAAAAAATTACATTGATGAAAAAGCTTTGGGCTGCTTGGCAAAAGAAGTGACAGAGGAAGTGTGAAAATATAAAAAATAAAACTCAAAAGAGATTTTTGAAATGTGTAAAAAAAGAAGCGTAGACATGGGAAAGAAAAAGAAAACTGATATGGTGCAGTATTTATGCAAAGGAGAAACTAATCAAAACAAAAAAAATCAGTTCTAAAGATATTTGAAGAGAAATTCAGGCAAAGACACCCAAGTATGAAAAACTGTATACTCAAAAAATAAGAAAACAGCATGATGGAGCAATGGGTCTCCAAACTAAGGAGAAACAGGTGGAACGAGAGGCATTTAATTACTTGCCGCATTATGATGCTCCACAGCTTCCAGCAGAAAATGGATACAAAAGTTCTGCTGGAGTTGCAGAGCAAGGGAAGGAGCAGGAAACAGTGGTAACTCTGACACAAGCAATATTGTGGAGTGATGGGCCAATGAGTTCCCATGTAAAGGAGCAGCAGATGATGCCAAATGCACCTTCCTGTGATATATCCTGTTCAGCTGCATCCTGCTTGATTTAATAGACAATGATAGACATATTAAGACTGACAAAAGAAGTAGTTTACAGAAAGAAGTTTGATAAAACAGATGAACACACTAATCAAGACTATTAACAGACATTCATGTGATATAACAGAAATAAATATGATATATTACAGTGCAGTTAAATTAATAACAAATAAAGTCTTACCACAAAAACAGAATAATAAGGAAAAGGAAGGGAAGAAATAAAATGCCATCATGGAAGCAATGAATAGAGAAAACTATAAAGCAATTAAGAAGTGTCACTGTTAGAAGAATATAGAAGGGGGTGTGATGGGTCCCTACTCCGGGCCAGCAATCAAGGAGACTCAATCCTCACCACTGACTCTGGTGAGGGATGCTCACTAAGAGCAAAGATGGCTTCATGCAGCATTTTCAGATGCAGCTCCCTGCATCAGTCACAATTTCCCTTAAGAGCACACAGGAAGCATGCTCCAAACCTGGGGTTGGACTCTCTTTCTCTCTTTCCAAGCCCACACAAAACTCCACACTGACCACTTTGGAACTCTGTGTCCCTGCTCTCAGTAGCTGACACACACACTTGGATATTTGAGTTTCACACACACACACACACACACACACACACACACACACACACACACACACACACACACACACACACACACCTGGAAAAGGCTGGCACAAATTTACTAACTATGCCCCTTTCTGTCCGGACTCTGAGGTAATCATGCTGCCACCAGTCAACTACTCTAAGGCTCTTACAAAGGGCACCCAATTATACTGCATAAAATTAATACTAATACAAATGGTAGACTGTAACCAAAGCAGCAAGGCTTTCAGGAGTGGACACAGTGTCACTAAAACAAGCATAAGTACTCTCAAGATGTTAAAAGTATTCTCTAAAGGACCGTCACAATGGAATGTATTACAATATTTAATGAAAAATAATAAAACAGAAAACAGAAGAATACTGAATGCTACTGAATACAATAACAACAGAGTTTCAAGCACAGAGATATAAAAATAATACAGTTGGATAGTTTCTCACAGATGCAGAAAACAATGCTAAACTATTCTCACTAAGTGACCCTGACCAACTAAAGAATTACTATTTCCTGACTACTTACTAAAGTAAGACAGGTTGATGTGTGCTGAGTGCCTTACCACAGCAAATGCCAGATGAAGTCTCTTTCTCTCTGTGTGGATATGTGAGATATATATCCTGTCAGAAGAAGTCTTTCCTGTTAGGTTCCAAAGTGCTGTTGGGAGAGTTCCAAAGAAACCAGATGCTGGTTAGAGGATGACATCCTCTGGTCACCTGACTCTGGTACAATATACACACAGAGCTTTGCTAAGATCTGTGTCAGCATCTGAAAGCTATAACACAATTTCAAACTTTCTCCCCTTCCAGGGTTCTCTGATAAACATATGCATACATTCTTTCTGTCCAGCAGGACCTACTGTTGATGCATTTTTAACACAAGTAACTTTACAAATATATTTTTAACTCAAACATCTATACAAACCGATGTGATAGTCAAATAACATAACATTCTTTACAAAACTCCAGCTAGCTATTAATAGGCTAAAGATGTCAGCACAGTTAGAAAAACTTTGAAGATATGCAGATAAGTATAAAGGAAAAATACAAAATAAGCAATTTATTGATGACCCAAAAAAGCTTTATACAGAACTGGGAAACAAAGCAAACGGAATTGAAACACCACCAAAAAAGAAGAAATTGACACATTCTAGAGAAATATTTAAGAAGACCATGTGGAACATAACAAAGATGCTGAATGGAGAAAAAATTAAAAGAAATAGTAAGGAGTTCAAATGATACATGATATGAAATGGGATGAAGTAAAAGCCAGACAATTTGAAACAAAATTATGAAAATTTTCTAAATGGAAAACACCAGGCTCAGATGCAGTACCTAATTTCTGGCTAAAAGTATTAACATCTTTACACAAAGATTTAATCCGGAGTAAGAATTACTTACATGCGCATCCCGAACAGACCCCAACCTGGTTAACAACAAGAGAAATTATACTTTTCCTTAAGAACGATCCTATAAGCCATCCTAAAAATTATAGACCGATAAGTTGCCTTCTGACAATGTACAACTATATACTGGAATTGATGTGACAGAGTTTATAGTTATTTAGGAAATAAAACCCTGAATTATGGCAAGAGAACAAAGTATTCCTTACTGACCCTTCTAGACAGGGGTCCAGGGAAGTAAATATTGTGGGAAGAAATATCCAGTGAATTGTTTGGCTAGGCTTGTATAGACCCTAGGGCCGATAGTGTAGTACCAACCTATGAACAGGTTAATAAATGGAACAAAGGATCATTTTGTTGCTAAATAAAGCCATAGTAGCAAATTGTAAAAAGGGGAAGAATCTAAGTATGGAATGGACAGATTTTAAAAAAGCATTTGCCAGTATCCCACATTAATGGATAAAGGAGTGCTTACAGATGTATAAGCTACACCCTACACTGATCAATTGCATTACAGTGACCATGAAACAGTGGCAAACCACTTTGCAGTCAAGCCACAACAGAGGGCAAATTATTATCTCAGGGATAAAAATTCAGAGGGGATATTCCAGGGTGATTCTTTCTTACCACTGTTGTTTTACCTTGCCCTTAACTTGTTAAGCTGTTTACTTAACAAATTAGGTCATGGTTACAATTTGGCTCCCAGAAAACAACATTGCTTACAGACTTCTCATCTACTTTTTGTGGATGACTTAACACTGAGTAGTTATTAAAAAGAGAAGTTGAAAGCACAATTGCAAGTAGTTAAAACTTTCTAAGATGATAAAATAATGCAATTTTATCTTGATAAGTGTACAGAAGCAATGTTTAAAGCAGGGAAGTTGCAGTCCCCAAAAAATATCAGTCTTGGACAGGAATGTGATATAAAGGAACTTGTGCAGGAGGGAGTGTATAAATATTCGGGAAATGATGAAGGATCGACGATAAAACATGAACAGATGTGAATAAATCTCAGTAAGTGATACTTCAGAAGACTAAAACTAATATTAAAAACAGCCTTGACATCTAAGAGCAAAGTCCAAGCTATACACTAATTTGTTCTTCCTGTTTTAATTTACAGTTTTGGTCTGTTTGACTGGCCCTGAAAGGTATTGGATTAGTCAGACAGAAACATAAGTAAAATGTTTAACTCTTATCAAATTACATATAAAAATCAGGGCTCCTTATTGAAATGTCAGCACTTGAAGTGGCAAGTGCTGACAAGCCGAAAAAATAAAACTGAAAAAAAAACAATAGAAAAACAAATCTTGAAAATTTCTCTTCTCCTTAAAACTTCATTTTTTCTGGTGGGACAAGCCCTTCATACCCCTGAACTTATAAATACCAATGCCTAGATCACCATACATCAGAGAAAAGGGAATATTTAGAGAAATGGCATCTCAGACTTAGTGTATGTAAGTCTGATCTTTTAGTATTCACTTTCCATGTTTTCGGACTTGCTCTAGCAGGTCCTACCATTTCAAATGGTTACCAAAAATCAATGTATACCAAGTTTATATATTCCTCTCTCTGAAGTAGGTATGGCTCTTCTCGAATTGATTGTATAGATCTACAGTCGTGGGATCATATCCAAACAAAGGTAAAGTTTTAAAACATGAGGAAGTCTAGAATGACCTCTCTGCTTAGGTTAGCAGAAGCATTACGGTGTTAAGCTGGAAGGGAAATCAAACCAGAAGTAGACATACATCAAGTTTGCAACTGATGTGCCAAAAAACAAAAGAAACAATGTAAGGAGAAGGATCAGATTAGAAGAAAATCAATGTGGAAAAGCCATAAATATTGTGGCAAGTATAGAGGTCTTCTAAACAATGTTGTTCAGGATTTACTGCAGGAATGGTTAAGGAGAGGTTAGCCGAAACCAAAAGATGACTGTCTCAAAAAACTCCAGTTTTATTCTGTCGCATATTGCCTACTCAGAGGCGATCTCTGCCTAACATACAAAGCTATGTCAAACCCAGAGCTGTTGGACATGCTCCACTTAAAGAAATCCCAATCCCTCTGAGCTACATGCTCTAGGGACCTAAACCTTGTCACCACAATAAACTAAACATGCTGGAGGGATAGATTCCTGTCCCAGAGACTTCCCATACTCTGGAACAGACTACCTATTTATGTCAAACAGAGCTCCTCATTAGCACTCTTCAAGAAAAATCTTGATGATTGGATGGGAAATAGGAAATTCACCCTGGGGATCACTTCTGTGGCTCTGCTTGACAGGGGCACAGGAAAATAATTTTCTTGGGTGGTGAAAGCCAGGGTACCTTTTTGGCTAGGCTTGTATAGGCCCTAGGGCCAATAGCCTAGTACCTACCTATGAACCTATGTTCCCAGCAAGTCGTTACGATCCAATGACAAAATCTCCTGTTTGTCCACAAACCTATCAAATCTGCTGGGCATTGTCTGTACTTGTACTACTTTGCTAAGGCCTGGAACTCCTTATCTGTATCCACCAGGTCAATACCCTCCCTCCCATCCTTCAAAACCATCCTGAAGACTTCCTAGTCAAAAGCTGGCTTTATTCTTGCTCAACATCTGGATAAACTATATCCCTAAATGTGAACAAATACCTGTTCACAATTTATATCTCCTTACTCTCACTTCTTCACTCACTTATTTCTCTCCCCTGGCTTTCTGTCTAAATACACCATAGCCCTGCTTTTCTCTCACTTTGTATTGCAGTTTCTGTTTGTATTATACTAACTTACCGTTAATTTCTCTATAAACTGCCTAAAATTTCTCTAACTGTTAAATCATTGTCATATAACAAATGTTTTCATATTATGTCTAATTTGGTGTAATTATTTAAACTGTAGTTGATTTTTGTATTATTTTTAAGACTGTAAAGTTATTGTTTTTAAAATGTTTTGTAATACTTTGGAGCTTTTCTCCCTGGGCTTCCACTGAAAATGGTCTCCTACCCCGTTGGACTTTCCTGCTAATCAAATGTCAATCAAGCAATCACTCAATAAATAAATAAATAAATAATACTGACATCGATTATTAGTGGAGTTGAATTACAGAACCACACCACAGCTGAGGAAGAAAATGACAGAACCAACTAAATGTATTACTTAACAGTCTGCGCTAAATGGTCAACCTAAGACTTGGAAAGCACAGAAGCTGCTTTCAGCATAATAGCCACTGTGTAATGATGTTGATTTTAAAGATTTGACATCATAATGCTAGCTTTATGAGAAGGCTTGTGAAGGCAGACATCCCTACTCCATATTCCTAAAACAGTAACACACAGGTGTTAGCCAGGTATCACATAAACATAGATACATGTAAAGGAACTCTGGTTATGATAGCAGCTGATGGAGTAGCAGTATTAATTAATATGTGAGATGTATTTCCTGTTTGCTATGGTTACACTTCCTGCATTATACATGTCTGTTCTCTCCGATGCTCCTTTTATTCCATGCACTCCTGAATCTACAGGGAAAACAGGATAATAATGTAATGCTTGCAGAAACTGTGCTTTCCTTTTTTATGTATGAGAAGCTATAGGCTAAAAGTAACAGCTAGCTGTTTGAAATTATAGTACTCCGATTGAAATGGGATACAATACGCAGCAGCAGCAAACTACAACCTTTTACTGCTAAACAAGGGGAGGAGAGGAACCAGACATCAAAAGCTTAGAGGAAATGTATTTAACTTATTCACAGGTGTGTCAGGTGAAGAGAATTAGCTGTAAACCTTGTCAGAGAAACCCCGGAGCCAATCCTTACACTTAGGTTCATAGGTTCATAGGTTCATACTAGGCTATCTGCCCTAGGGCATTTATAAGCCTAGCCAGAATGTGTTTGGCTTTCGCCACCCATTTTAAATTTATTTTGCTATGCCCTTTTTCGAGGTTAGTATACTGTGCCTCTATCTAACAGTGACACAGAAGTGATACCCGGGGTAAACCTACGATCTCCCATCCACTCATCAAGATTCCTCTTGAAGAGAGTCAATGAGGGACTCTGCCTAACCTGGACTGGGATTTTATTCCAGAGTGAAGGGAGCCTCTGGGTTATGAATCTGTCCCTCCAGCATGTCCTATTTATTTCAGTGCTGAGGTTCAAGTCTCTCGAGCGCGTAGCTCGATGGGATTTGGATTTTCTGAGGTGCAGCATGTCCATTAATTCCGGGTTGGACATGGCTTTATATGTCAGGCACAGATCTCCTCTGAACAGGCGGTATGCCACTGAGTAGAGCTGGAGTTTCTTTAACCGGGCAGCATATGGCATCTGTTTGAGCCCTTTGATCCTCTTGGTGAGGTACTTTTGGGGTCTTTCCAGTTGCTGCAGGTGTCTGGTAAGGTACATCCCAAAGGGGCATTGTACTCAATTATGGGCCTGATGAGGGATGAGTAAAGAGGCACGATGACCTCCCTGATCTAGATGTGAATCCCTTCATGATTAGGTGGGCTATATAAAATGTTTTTCTAACCACTTTGGCCACGTGGTTGTCAAATGAGAGATTGCTATCAACTTGGGTCCCCAGGTCCCTAATTACTTCTTCTGTACTTAATGGATTTCCACCTATGTGGTAATTTGTGGGCACTTTGTTTTGCCAAAGGGATGACTATACACTTTTGGCATTTAGCTTGAGGCCATGGCTCTGGCACCAGTTGTCTGTTTCTATGAGGCCCTTTTGGAGGATGCTTGTGTCGGCTGGAGAGTCGATTATGGCACCCAGTTTGCAGTCATCTGCGAACTTGGTCAGCCACAGTCCTTCCGTGTTGGCCTGTACCTCCGAGAAATATATACCGAACAAGAGAGGTCCCAGGACTGAGCCTTGTGGGACACCACTTGTAACTGGTTTGGAGTCTGACATGGCTCCAGCAATTCTAACCATGTGGGTTCTGTCCTTGAGCCAGTTTGCAATCCATCTAGTGACATAGGGGTTTATATTTAAGCTGGTGAGCTTATCTATAATGCCCGAGTGGGGTATTGTATCGAAGGCTTTTGGCGAGGTCCAGGTAGGCTGTGTGCACCACCTTCCCTCGTCAATGGCCTTGGTGACTGTTTCAAAGAAATCAACCAGGTTTAAGAGGCAGGATCTGCCCTTAACAAAGCCGAACTGGGTAGGATCCAGTGTTTGTAGGTCCCCAATATCTTTATTTATGAGGTCCATGATGATCCTTTCCATAGCTTTGCAGACCAAGCTAGTCAGGCTTATGGGGCGATAGTTTCCAGGATCCGTTGAGGCACCACCTTTATGGAGAGGGACCACTGTTGCTGAACGCCACTCTTTGGGCACATATCCTGTAGTAAGGCTGAGATTGAACAGTAGTTTTATGTTTGGGTTTAGCTCTTCTTTGAGTTCATGTAGGGCGCAGCCCGGGACACCATCTGGTCCCATTGTTGCTATGTTTTTGCTTTGGAGAGGCGGCTCTTACCTGAGCATCTGAGATGTCAGGGGCAGCACTCTGCTGGGATAGATATTTGCCTTTTTGGTGGGGAGGGGGAAGTTTGCGCTGAACCTGTCAGCTAGGATGTTGGCAATGTCTGTGGGTTCAGTGTATTTTTGTCATTTTGGACTAATTCTGAGCATATCTGGGAATTACCACCCAGGTTCCTAACATAACTAAAGAAAGCCTTGTGATTATCCTTAGTGTCCTGTGCAATTTTTCTCTCGAAGCTGGCCTTAGACAATTTTATGTGTGCCCATAGTTTTTGCTAATACTGATCAGTGATGCCTTCCTTTTTGGGATTTTGCTTTATCATTTAGTAGCTTCCTCCTTCTATTGTATAGTTTGTTTATGGCTGGGGTCCACCAGACAGGACGTCTGCCTTTGGAGGATTGGGTCTTGGTTTTATTTGGGATCGCATGATCCATGCATTCCTGAAGGTGTTCATAGAATGCGTTTATAAAGGATTCTGCGGTCTGGGTTGTATTTTCCACAGGCCCGGGGGCTTTGAAGGATTCCACCTCAGTTTTGAGGAGTGTAAAATTTGCTTTAGAGAAGTTTTTCACTGTGGTTTTCTGGGCAGGGGGTGGGGTCGGGATGTGAATATCCAGTGAGATTAGTTTATGGTCTGATCTTACCAGTGAGGGATACACTTCTGGTCTGGAGCATAGAGTCCCCATGTTGGTGATGATCAGGTCCAGTATGTTTTCCCCTCTTGTGGGAGTGGTAACAAGTTGTTCCATAGCATTTGAGTTTATAAATTCTAGGAACCTTTGGGCTAGGGTGTTGGAGCTAGAGTAATGCTCCCAGTCTATGTTTGGGTAGTTGAAGTCGCCCAATATAATGGTGTTTGGAGAGACCTTCATATTTTCCAGTGTTCTCAGGAAGGCCGAGTGGGGTTCCTGGGTTTGGGAGGGTGGTCTGTAGCAGGCTATAAACTGGAAGGCAGTTTTACCCACTGTTAGTTGCACATGGATAGTCTCTGATGCTTCGTGCTTTGCCACCAACCTGGAGGTGTGGGTATCTTTGATGAATATCGATACTCCCTCCTTTTGTGGTTCGGTCCAAGTTTTGGGGCGAAAAGCATGGTATGAGGTATAACCTGGTAGTGCTGGGGTGCTCTCGGGAGCCCTGAACCAGGTTTCTGTTACTGCACAGATATCGATGTTCTCCATGCTAAGGAGAGTTTCGTGCGTGCATCTTGAGGTTTAGACTTCTGGCGTTGAGTAGCATTACTCTTAGTTTCTTATCCCTTGTGATACCTATGGAGGTGGGTTTGTCTTTTGAGCCTTGCCTAAAAAGGCACTATGGGGTAGCAAGAGCCTTTGCCAATATCCAAAGCCCAGGGGTGACAGGTGCAAGCCGTCCCTAGCGAAGCATCGTGGCTTGTCGAGCATATCATCCCAAGCTGACAGGCATTGGATCCCCTTTGAATGACACCAGTACTTAAGCCAATTGTTGAAATTGATCATCTTGTCTTCATATTGTGGCATCATTCTTGGTGAGGGTAGATGCTACTCAAGGTCAGGGTCATACCGGCCTGGGCTACAAGCTCAGAGAGCTCCTTTATGTCTCTTTTCATGTAGTCCAGGAGGTGCGTCTCAGGTCATTCACACCAGCATGGACAATGACTGAGTCATATTTGTACTTGCCTTGGAGTGACCTGAGTGCTTGTGTTATGTGGCGGATCCTAGCACCCGACAGGCTGCTCACCGTGACCCTCTCCTTGTTCAGCCTGGTGAGCGGGATGTCAGTGTGTCTGACGATAGAGTCACCTATTACAAATGTATCAGGTGTGTTGTTTAGTCTTAAGGGCTGTGACTGTTTGGCACACTGGCTTTGTGAGATATGTGTTGCACGTGTTTGGTTTTGGGGTAGCGGCTGCTTGGGTGTCTGCTTTGGAGGTCTCTGCTGCTTCGGCAGATCTTTATTTAGAGCCTCCGAGTATGTTTTTGTGTGATTATGTGTTTGGTTTGCTGTCGTGGTAGGTCTATGTGAGACTGGAATTGTAGTGAGTATGGTTTCCTTCTCCTCCTGACTGGTTATGCCAGTACTGAGTTGAGAGAGCTTAGCCTCCAGTTTGGCTATATGGTTGCATCTCTCACATGTGTTGGAATTTGTTGGGAGGAGGAGAGGGTTGTCTGTGTACATGAGGCAGTTGTAACATTGCCTCAAGATTCCCAGATTCACCAGCTGGACCGGAGAAGAGATTGACAACTGACCTTTGGACATGCTAGAATAATATTGGGAATTCCTTAATAATTGAAAACCAGGGCCAGTGGGGAGTGAGGGTGTAGTGCTTTTAATTTTTAGTGCTGACTTATATAATTGCTTTAGTGAGCAAGTGCCAGGTAACTTAAATGCAAAAACGACAAACAGTAACTTACTTTCAAGTGAAACAAGGAAATAAGTACAGTAAGCAATGCAGATATCACTAGTGAGCCACAGAAGCACTGAGAAGCCACGTATTAGGTGGAATTAGTGTTCCAGGGAAATAACAAGCAAACAAACAACAAGCATATAAACAAAGCTATATTCAGCAGGCCTGGATCTAGTCTATGCTACAGCAAACAAGGTGTACCAATTTCAGTAAGATACAGTTCAAATATTCAGGCACTATAAACCTTTAACCAGAAATTCCCAGCTCAGAAGGGCAGAGTCCAGCCTCTTCTCCCACAAGAGTGCAGACCACAAACCTTCTTAATGTAAAATAACTGGCCTGAAGCCCAAGTGCCTAAACCAGAACTAATACACTTTAAGAATAACAGACACTGAGCTCTCAATCAGCAGTTCCCAACTTAGAAGGATGAAAGCTACCTGTCCTGCCACCACAGTGCATGCCACAAACCTTCCTAATGTAAAACAACTGGTCTGAAGCCCAAGTGCTTAATCCAAAAGACTTAGAATGACAGCTAAACTTTAATCAAGTTACTACCAAGCAGTAATAAATACAATTGAATACTTTAGAGAATGCCTGGATTAGTGCTCAAGTTACACAAACAAAGCTAGATCCAGCAGGCCCGAATCCAGTCTATGCCACAGCAAACAAGGCGCACCAACTTCAGTAAGAAGCAGTTCAGATATGCATGCACTATAAGCCTTCAATCAGAAATTCCCAGCTCAGAAGGGCAGAGTCCAGCCTCTCCTCCCACAAGAGTGCAGACCATGAACCCTCTTAATGTAAAATAACTGGCCTGAAAGCCTAAGTGCTTAAACCAGAATTAATACACTTTTATAATAACAGACACTGAGCCCTCAATCAGCAGTTCCCAACCTAGAAGGATGTAAGCTACCTGTTCTGCCACTACAGTGCAGACCACAAACCCTCTCAGTGCAAAACAACTGGTCCAAAGCCCAAGTGTTTAAACCAGAAGGCTTAGAATGAGTTACACCAAGCAGTAATAAATACAATTGAGTACTTTTAAGATGATGCAAAAGTAAAAAAGTAGGTAGAAACACAAGTACAGTAAAAGCAGATTAAATTTTTTTTTTTTTTTTTTTTTTTCTGAACAAGTGCTGAGATCAAAGAAACAGATTTGAGTGCTGAAACTAGAAAACTGGCTAGTTATAGGAAAATAAAAACTAAGCTAGAAGGCTTCCCTCCAACACAGAAGGGCTTGGGGGCTCAAAAGCCTACAAATAGTCTATACCACTTAACAGGAAAGGCAGGAAACAAGCTTAATTTTTTTTTTTTTTTTTTTTTCTGTTTCCCAGATGCTCTCTTTGTACACAGTAGGAGTGCCTGAAATCAGAATATGATCTCACTGCACTCAGTTGAGTGAGCAAATGAGATGGGCCCAGAAGGAGTATCCAAACACAAATTTACAAGAGGGGCGGGCAGCTGCAAGGCCACTAAGATTAACACCAAAACAAATACAGGGAGGGTGGGTGGGACAAACTGAAGAGCAGAGTGAAAACTTGCAGTTCAGCTAAATATTCTTTCCACACAGTTAAAATCAATTTAAATACTGTATTTTTTTGAAAAAAAAAGCAGATAAAGGTACTTAAATTCTCTTATACGTCCAGTTGAATATAGCAAGTTGTTAGCCGGCCAAAGCTGAGGTTTTTAAGCAGAAAATATTTCACACTGTACCACTTAAATAGGCAAGGACAGGAAATCAAAGAATGTGACTACCCCCACACCTGTAATTACTAGCAAATAACAAAATTCAGCAAACACTGACTAACTACCAGTTCAGTTAATATTTCTTCCACACTGAAGAGCAGAGTGAAAACTTGCAGTTCAGCTAAATATTCTTTCCACACAGTTAAAATCAATTTAAATACTGTATTTTTTGAAAAAAAAGCAGATAAAGGTACTTAAATTCTCTTATCGTCCAGTTGAATATAGCAAGTTGTTAGCCAGCCAAAGCTGAGGGTTTTAAGCAGAAAATATTTCACACTGTACCACTTAAATAGGCAAGGACAGGAAATCAAAGAATGTGACTACCCCACACCTGTAATTACTAGCAAATAACAAAATTCAGCACACACTGACTAACTACCAGTTCAGTTAATATTTCTTCCACACTGAAGAGCAGAGTGAAAACTTGCAGTTCAGCTAAATATTCTTTCCACACAGTTAAAATCAATTTAAATACTGTATTTTTTGAAAGAAAAGCAGATAAAGGTACTTAAATTCTCTTATCGTCCAGTTGAATATAGCAAGTTGTTAGCGGCCAAAGCTGAGGTTTTTAAGCAGAAAATATTTCACACTGTACCACTTAAATAGGCAAGGACAGGAAATCAAAGAATGTGACTACCCCCACACCTGTAATTACTAGCAAATAACAAAATTCAGCAGACACTGACTAACTACCAGTTCAGTTAATATTTCTTCCACACTGAAGAGCAGAGTGAAAACTTGCAGTTCAGCTAAATATTCTTTCCACACAGTTAAAATCAATTTAAATACTGTATTTTTTGAAAGAAAAGCAGATAAAGGTACTTAAATTCTCTTATACGTCCAGTTGAATATAGCAAGTTGTTAGCCGGCCAAAGCTGAGGTTTTAAGCAGAAAATATTTCACACTGTACCACTTAAATAGGCAAGGACAGGAAATCAAAGAATGTGACTACCCCCACACCTGTAATTACTAGCAAATAACAAAATTCAGCAGACACTGACTAACTACCAGTTCAGTTAATATTTCTTCCACACTGAAGAGCAGAGTGAAAACTTGCAGTTCAGCTAAATATTCTTTCCACACAGTTAAAATCAATTTAAATACTGTATTTTTTGAAAAAAAAGCAGATAAAGGTACTTAAATTCTCTTATACGTCCAGTTGAATATAGCAAGTTGTTAGCGGCCAAAGCTGAGGTTTTAAGCAGAAAATATTTCACACTGTACCACTTAAATAGGCAAGGACAGGAAATCAAAGAATGTGACTACCCCACACCTGTAATTACTAGCAAATAACAAAATTCAGCAGACACTGACTAACTACCAGTTCAGTTAATATTTCTTCCACACTGAAGAGCAGAGTGAAAACTTGCAGTTCAGCTAAATATTCTTTCCACACAGTTAAAATCAATTTAAATACTGTATTTTTTTGAAAAAAAAAGCAGATAAAGGTACTTAAATTCTCTTATACGTCCAGTTGAATATAGCAAGTTGTTAGCTGGCCAAAGCTGAGGTTTTAAGCAGAAAATATTTCACACTGTACCACTTAAATAGGCAAGGACAGGAAATCAAAGAATGTGACTACCCCCACACCTGTAATTACTAGCAAATAACAAAATTCAGCAAACACTGACTAACTACCAGTTCAGTTAATATTTCTTCCACACTGAAGAGCAGAGTGAAAACTTGCAGTTCAGCTAAATATTCTTTCCACACAGTTAAAATCAATTTAAATACTGTATTTTATTTGAAAAAAGCAGATAAAGGTACTTAAATTCTCTTATACGTCCAGTTGAATATAGCAAGTTGTTAGCCGCCAAAGCTGAGGTTTTTAAGCAGAAAATATTTCACACTGTACCACTTAAATAGGCAAGGACAGGAAATCAAAGAATGTGACTACCCCACACCTGTAATTACTAGCAAATAACAAAATTCAGCAGACACTGACTAACTACCAGTTCAGTTAATATTTCTTCCACACTGAAGAGCAGAGTGAAAACTTGCAGTTCAGCTAAATATTCTTTCCACACAGTTAAAATCAATTTAAATACTGTATTTTTTTGAAGAAAAGCAGATAAAGGTACTTAAATTCTCTTATCGTCCAGTTGAATATAGCAAGTTGTTAGCCGGCCAAAGCTGAGGTTTTTAAGCAGAAAATATTTCACACTGTACCACTTAAATAGGCAAGGACAGGAAATCAAAGAATGTGACTACCCCCACACCTGTAATTACTAGCAAATAACAAAATTCAGCAGACACTGACTAACTACCAGTTCAGTTAATATTTCTTCCACACTGAAGAGCAGAGTGAAAACTTGCAGTTCAGCTAAATATTCTTTCCACACAGTTAAAATCAATTTAAATACTGTATTTTTTGAAAAAAAAGCAGATAAAGGTACTTAAATTCTCTTATACGTCCAGTTGAATATAGCAAGTTGTTAGCCGGCCAAAGCTGAGGTTTTAAGCAGAAAATATTTCACACTGTACCACCTAAATAGGCAAGGACAGGAAATCAAAGAATGTGACTACCCCACACCTGTAATTACTAGCAAATAACAAAATTCAGCAGACACTGACTAACTACCAGTTCAGTTAATATTTCTTCCACACTGAAGAGCAGAGTGAAAACTTGCAGTTCAGCTAAATATTCTTTCCACACAGTTAAAATCAATTTAAATACTGTATTACTTTGGAAAAAGCAGATAAAGGTACTTAAATTCTCTTATACGTCCAGTTGAATATAGCAAGTTGTTAGCCGGCCAAAGCTGAGGTTTTAAGCAGAAAATATTTCACACTGTACCACTTAAATAGGCAAGGACAGGAAATCAAAGAATGTGACTACCCCCACACCTGTAATTACTAGCAAATAACAAAATTCAGCAGACACTGACTAACTACCAGTTCAGTTAATATTTCTTCCACACTGAAGAGCAGAGTGAAAACTTGCAGTTCAGCTAAATATTCTTTCCACACAGTTAAAATCAATTTAAATACTGTATTTTTTGAAAAAAAGCAGATAAAGGTACTTAAATTCTCTTATACGTCCAGTTGAATATAGCAAGTTGTTAGCCGCCAAAGCTGAGGTTTTTAAGCAGAAAATATTTCACACTGTACCACTTAAATAGGCAAGGACAGGAAATCAAAGAATGTGACTACCCCCACACCTGTAATTACTAGCAAATAACAAAATTCAGCAGACACTGACTAACTACCAGTTCAGTTAATATTTCTTCCACACTGAAGAGCAGAGTGAAAACTTGCAGTTCAGCTAAATATTCTTTCCACACAGTTAAAATCAATTTAAATACTGTATTTTTTGAAAGAAAAGCAGATAAAGGTACTTAAATTCTCTTATACGTCCAGTTGAATATAGCAAGTTGTTAGCCGGCCAAAGCTGAGGTTTTAAGCAGAAAATATTTCACACTGTACCACTTAAATAGGCAAGGACAGGAAATCAAAGAATGTGACTACCCCCACACCTGTAATTACTAGCAAATAACAAAATTCAGCAGACACTGACTAACTACCAGTTCAGTTAATATTTCTTCCACACTGAAGAGCAGAGTGAAAACTTGCAGTTCAGCTAAATATTCTTTCCACACAGTTAAAATCAATTTAAATACTGTATTTTTTGAAAAAAAAGCAGATAAAGGTACTTAAATTCTCTTATACGTCCAGTTGAATATAGCAAGTTGTTAGCCGGCCAAAGCTGAGGTTTTAAGCAGAAAATATTTCACACTGTACCACTTAAATAGGCAAGGACAGGAAATCAAAGAATGTGACTACCCCCACACCTGTAATTACTAGCAAATAACAAAATTCAGCAGACACTGACTAACTACCAGTTCAGTTAATATTTCTTCCACACTGAAGAGCAGAGTGAAAACTTGCAGTTCAGCTAAATATTCTTTCCACACAGTTAAAATCAATTTAAATACTGTATTTTTTTGAAAAAAAGCAGATAAAGGTACTTAAATTCTCTTATACGTCCAGTTGAATATAGCAAGTTGTTAGCCGGCCAAAGCTGAGGTTTTTAAGCAGAAAATATTTCACACTGTACCACTTAAATAGGCAAGGACAGGAAATCAAAGAATGTGACTACCCCCACACCTGTAATTACTAGCAAATAACAAAATTCAGCAGACACTGACTAACTACCAGTTCAGTTAATATTTCTTCCACACTGAAGAGCAGAGTGAAAACTTGCAGTTCAGCTAAATATTCTTTCCACACAGTTAAAATCAATTTAAATACTGTATTTTTTGAAAGAAAAAGCAGATAAAGGTACTTAAATTCTCTTATACGTCCAGTTGAATATAGCAAGTTGTTAGCCGGCCAAAGCTGAGGTTTTTAAGCAGAAAATATTTCACACTGTACCACTTAAATAGGCAAGGACAGGAAATCAAAGAATGTGACTACCCCCACACCTGTAATTACTAGCAAATAACAAAATTCAGCAAACACTGACTAACTACCAGTTCAGTTAATATTTCTTCCACACTGAAGAGCAGAGTGAAAACTTGCAGTTCAGCTAAATATTCTTTCCACACAGTTAAAATCAATTTAAATACTGTATTTTTTTGGGGAAAAAAAAGCAGATAAAGGTACTTAAATTCTCTTATACGTCCAGTTGAATATAGCAAGTTGTTAGCCTGCCAAAGCTGAGGTTTTTAAGCAGAAAATATTTCACACTGTACCACTTAAATAGGCAAGGACAGGAAATCAAAGAATGTGACTACCCCCACACCTGTAATTACTAGCAAATAACAAAATTCAGCAAACACTGACTAACTACCAGTTCAGTTAATATTTCTTCCACACTGAAGAGCAGAGTGAAAACTTGCAGTTCAGCTAAATATTCTTTCCACACAGTTAAAATCAATTTAAATACTGTATTGTTTGAAAAAAAGCAGATAAAGGTACTTAAATTCTCTTATACGTCCAGTTGAATATAGCAAGTTGTTAGCCGGCCAAAGCTGAGGTTTTAAGCAGAAAATATTTCACACTGTACCACTTAAATAGGCAAGGACAGGAAATCAAAGAATGTGACTACCCCCACACCTGTAATTACTAGCAAATAACAAAATTCAGCAGACACTGACTAACTACCAGTTCAGTTAATATTTCTTCCACACTGAAGAGCAGAGTGAAAACTTGCAGTTCAGCTAAATATTCTTTCCACACAGTTAAAATCAATTTAAATACTGTATTTTTTGAAAAAAAAGCAGATAAAGGTACTTAAATTCTCTTATACGTCCAGCTGAATATAGCAAGTTGTTAGCCGGCCAAAGCTGAGGTTTTTAAGCTTGGAATAAAATTCTGCATTTATTACACTCAAAACAGTATTATACAGGACATTTCAGTATAAGCTGCCTAAAAAGCCCTTCCCTGCATCACACATTGGTGCTAATAGTAAGTTGCCACCTCTTTTACATTACAATGCATATGCAAGTATGTCCTTCTGTGGGTCTGCATGTTGACATAAATGCAACAACCGGTGGTGCAGCGGTTAGCATTACCACCTCACAGCAAGAAGTTCTCTTGTTTGATCCTTGGCTGGGGTGCTTTCTGTGCGGAGTCTGCATGTCCTCCCTGTGGTCGCGTGGGTTTCCTCCGGGTGCTCCAGTTTCCTCCCACATCCCAAAGACATGCTGTAGGTGGATTGGACACTCTAAATTGACCCTAGGTGTGAGTGTGTATGCCTTCTGTGGAAGGCTGGGTGCCGGGCTGGCAACTCGACACTGTAAATCTCCACTGCCAATCATGAGCAGACAGGTGATCCACTGTGGCGACCCCTAAGCAGGAAAAGCCAAAAGAAGAAGAAGAAGAAATAATAAATATACAAACTGATAAAAGCAGAGAAGATAGTTTAATAGTATGTAGTTTTAAATTGTGGGGTTAGATATTTTACAGGTCAGGAATCTACTTTAGTTGGTCTACCTACATGTGTTCTCCCATATAATGTAGCACAAAGATGTTAGTACCTAATTTTACTAGCATACAGTAATGAATACTGCCTGTCTGTCAGCTTTGAATACTTCTAGACAAGTAGTATTTTACTATTGTTTATAAGTTCATCCACTTTTCTAGCATACTATGACTAGTCACGCTATGTATTTATTTGGAATAAACAGCATAGTATTCATAGGTTCATAGATTTATAGGTGTGTACTAGGCTAATGACCACTGGGGCCTTTTTAAGCCTAGTCATGCATCCCATATCTCTGACAAGTTCTGGTACCCTTGAAGCAGGGGCTTGGGAGATGAAATATTTACAAGAAGGGGCCTGGGAGATTAACCATTTGCAAGCTGTGTCCATTAGAGATACAGATGCCAAACCAGGGATGAATTTCCTATTCCCCATCCCATTGTCCAAGTTACACTTCAGTTGCATTAGGTAGCAGCTCTCCTTCACATGGGTGGGAGCCTCGTTCAGAGAAGGGCTAGTCCCGGTAACATAAACCTGTCTCTCCAGCAGGTCCTATTTGTATCACAGGCAGCATTTAAGCCTTTAGAGCAGGTAATTCTAGTGCTGTTTGTTCTGCAGATATGCAGGAGGTCCATCAGGGTGGGGTCTGGCAATGCACTGAATATCTTGCATAGATCTCCCTTCAACAGCCTGCAGGAGACAGAATACAGGGATAGGGCTCTGAGGCGGTCTGCACAGGATATGTTACATATACCTTGTATTCTTTTAGTGAGGAACCTCTGTGAGCATGCCAATTTTTGGACATGCCTGGTTAGGTACATACTAAAGGGGGCATCATACTCAAAGATAGAGCTCATGAATGGTGAATATAGTAAAACAATGACCTCCTTGGGCCTAGATGCCATACTTTTGTTTATAAGTTGCATGACATAGGTTCATAGGTAAGTAGTAGGCTATCTGCCTGAGGGCATCTGTAAGCCTAGCCAGAATGTGTTGGCTTTCACCACCCCCTTAGATTAGTTCCCTGTGCCTCTGTCCAGCAGAGCCATTAGTTCCCTGTGCCTCTGTCCGACAGAGCCACATAGAATGATTTCCTTACTATTGTAGACACCTGATTGTCAAAGGCTAGATTACTGTCTATGTGTGTCCCCAAGTCCCTGACTGCTGGGTCAACTCTTAGGGTTGTGTTGTTAACATGACAGTTACCAGGGGTGGATGACTTCTCAAAGAATACTATTATGTATTTCTTGACATTTAGTTTTAGTCCGTGGCTCTGAAATAAGTTATAGTTTCATAGGTTCATAGGTTCATACTAGGCTATCTGCCCTAGGGCATTAATAAGCCTAGCCAGAGTGTGTTTGGCTTTCGCCACCCATTTTAAATGAATTTTGCTATGCCCTTTTTCGAGGTTAGTATACTGTGCCTCTGTCTAACAGTGACACAGAAGTGATACCCGGGGTAAACCAACGATCTCCCATCCACTCATCAAGATTCCTCTTGAAGAGAGTCAATGAGGGACTCTGCTTAACCTGGACTGGGATTTTATTCCAAAGTGAAGGGAGCCTCTGGGTTATGAATCTGTCCCTCCAGCATGTCCTATTTATTTCAGTGCTGAGGTTCCAGTCTCTCGAGTGCATAGCTTGATGGGATTTGGATTTTCTGAGGTGCAGCATGTCCATTAATTCCGGGTTGGACATGGCTTTATACGCCAGGCACAGATCGCCTCTGAGCAGGCGGTATGCCACTGAATAGAGCTGGAGTTTCTTTAACCAGGCAGCATATGGCATCTGTTTGAGCCCTTTGATCCTCTTGGTGAGGTACTTTTGGGGTCTTTCCAGTTGCTGCAGGTGTCTGGTAAGGTACATCCCAAAAGGGGCATTGTCTGTGTCAGCTCTTCCTTGAGAGCATTAGTGTCTGTGGGGGATTCTATGACTGTTTCTAAATAGCAATTATCTGCAAATTTGGTCAGCCAGATGCCCTTGACATTAGCCTTGAAATGCCAAAAAGGAGCAGTCCCAGGATCAATCCCTGAGGGACTCTGCTTGTGAATGGCCTCTTTGGAGAGGTGGACTCCCAAATTCTAACCTCCTGGGTCATGTTTGTGAGTTCCACTGGGTGACATAAGGGTTTGTTCCTAACCTCTTTAGTTTATTGACAATGCTCGAGTGGTGTATTGTGTCAGATGCCTTGCCCAGGTCAAGCTAGGCCGTGTGAACCATTTTACCCTCATTCATTGCTTTTGTGACCTTCTCAAAGTAGTCCACCAGGTTGAGTAGGCATGCCCTGCCCTTGATAAAACCAAATTGGGTTGGGTCCAGTGTTTGGAGGTTTCCTATGTCATTATTGATCATTTCCATGATAATTCTTTCCATGGCTTTGCATATGAGACTAGTGAGACTTAAGGGACTGCTGTTTCCAGGGTCTGTAGATGGCCAGCCTTTGTGCAGAGGGATGACTGCTGCTGTTTTCAATTTGTGAAGCATGAAGGCTGTATGGAGGCTATGGTTAAATAGAGATTCCAGAAAGTCTGATATGTCATGTTTCATGCTGTTTAGTAGGCATTGAGGAATATTGTCTGGGCCCACTGATGCAGTGTTCTTGGCCTTAGAGAGTATTGAGAACTTGTTCCCTTGAGATAGTCAGGGGAGTTATATTTGTTGGTATTTCCTGAGGGAAGGTTGAGGGAGAGAGAGTGGTAAAGTTAGAGCTTTATTTGTTTGCCAGTAGGTTAGCAGTATCTGCTGGCTCAGTATAGGTGGCTCCATTAACAATGAGCTCTGCACACAACTGTGTATTGCCTTTGAGGTTGTGGACATTGCTAAAGAATTGTTTATGATTTTCCTTGGGCTGGCAGAGCAAATTTACCTCACATTTGGCTTTGCAGACTTTATTTGACCACTGAGTTGTTTGTTAGTTTGATGATAGTTCTGGGTGCTGCACCTCCTAATTTTGGCATGATTTTCTTCCTTCTGTTACACAGTCTATTGATGTTGTGATTCCACCACAGTGGCTTGTTTTTGAGATAGTTCTGTACTTAGTCTTGTTGGGTACAGCTGTCTCTGTGCAGCTAGTAACATGGTTGTACAGGGTTTCTGTGAACAGTTCCTCATAGACAGCAGTGTTCTCAGGGTTTATGGAGGCTTGACATTTTGCCAGGTTATCACTTAATAGTAGGAACTTGGCATTAGAATAGTTCCTGAATATTCTAAGGTTCTGGGTTTTATTTTTACTTCATAGGAGATCATTTTGTAGGCTGCCCTTACCAGACAGAACATTACACTAGATGCTGTGCAGCACTCTCCCATGTAAGTGAAGACCAGATCCAGTATGTTTGCACCCCTGGTCAGCATATTGACAGTCTGGTCCAGGGAGTTTGTATGTATAAAAAAACAGAAATCTCTGGGTATGCATGTTTGGTGTTTTTTATGATTCCCAGTTTATGTGGGGCAATTAAAGACGCCCATGAATATGGTATTGGGTTGGTTAGTGAGTTTTTCCAGTAAGCTTAAATACTTGTTATGGGTTCCTGTGTCATAGAGGGGGACCTACAACTTGCAAGGAAGTGGTATAGGATTTTGCCTATGGTGATTTGAACATGGAGAAGTTCAAGTGCATCATCCTTTTTGATCATGTAATAATGTTCTAACTGAGTTAGTATTTTATTTACTAATCTAAAGTATTATTTTGCAATCAAGGAGGAGTTACCATATTTTTAGTACAGTTTAGCCTGTGAATTCAGTAATCACAGACACACATACCACTGCTTTGCATCTGTTCATTAGTTTCTTTTCACAATATTACTGCTTTCCTTACCTACAAGATCGCCTTGTTCGTTGTACTATATATTTCTAGCAAAGGTACTACATAGCACAGAAGCATGCATCTATGGGATGGTCTTTCAGTGATAAGGGCTACCACCACAGCACTGAGAGCATCTCCACAATATTGCCTTGTTGAAGAAACAGGAAGCTAAAGCTGGAAAGTAACAAAATGCAACAGGCACAACAGACTGATTAACACAACATTGGATCATTGGGGCAGTAGTAATCAAGCGATCATGGGGACCATAAGATGCCAAGCCATATGCACTTTTAAGTAGCCACACAAAGGTTATTGCTATTCTTTTTAAGCACCTAATAAGGCTCACCTTCTGAACTGAGCAGGGCTGTACATAATAACCCTGGTGTCAATTTGTGTCTTCCCATCCAAACACCAAGATTATTATAGTACTTTTTTGGCCTGTAGTAGTAGCTTATTCCATAGGCTGGGAACTTGCCAAGTTAGGAACCTATCCTTCCAGTAAGTCTTGTTTAACTAATATATATACACAGTGTCTTACCACCTATAACATTATCCAGCATCTGTCTGCTAGTCTAGCACTAAATACCATTTTATACAACTTTGTTCCCACCTGTCATTACAAACCAATGACCAAAAACATCTCTGTCTTTCTCTGTCCACAAACCTATCAAATCTATTGAGCATGGTCTGTACTCATACCATGTTGCTAAGGCCTGGAACTCCTTATCATTATCCACTAGGCTAATGCCCTCTCTCTAGTCCTTTAAACCTGTTCTGAAAGACTTCCTGGTGAAAATGTGGTTCTCTTCTTGCTCAGCACCAGGATAAACTATATCCCTACATATGAGCAAATACCTTTTCACACCTTACATCTCCTTACTCTCCCTGCTTCTCTCACTTCCTTACTTCAATCAATTTCTGTCTCCTGCCTCTCTTTCTAAATATGCCATAACCCTGTTTTTTTCTCTCAATTCATATTACCCTTCCTCTTTGTATTATAATAATTTACCTTTAATCTCTCTATAAATTGTCTAAAATGTCTGTAAATATTAGATCATTGTCATATAAATTGCATAAATTCTTAACCAATGTTTTCATATTATGTCTAATTTGGTATAATTATTTAAACTGTAGATATTTTTGTAATATTTTTGAAGACTTTGTTCTTAAAATGTTTTAGTAATACTTTGGAATTTTCCTCCCCAGGCATCTTCTGAAAACCGACACTTATGCTGTCAGACTTTCCCAGAAATCAAGTGTCAGTAAATAAATAAATACAATTTGTTGATTTAGACTTAAGTACCTAGTACAGATGTTTGTATGACCACTGCTTGTGTGAAGAAATAGGAGTCAAATAAAACTAGATCTCTCATGTATTGAAATGTGAGAGGTCACCTCAGAACAGACAGTAGGCTGCTTGGTAAAAAGAGAGTCATTCTAATTTATTGGAATAGTTGAAAGATTTAAGGCCTTTGATGTCCTTGGTTAGAAATCTTTGAGGCCTTTCTAGCTGAATGATACACATACCAAATTGGATCATTTTGTTTCATAATGAGTCTAGTGAGGAAAGAGCAGAGTGGCAGGATTACTTCTTTGGATCTGAAGATATTGCCTTGGAAATTACCTGGACCAGATAAAAGGACTTCTGGACTATGGTGGAAATGTGATGATCAAAGGAGAGACAGTTGTCCACGTAATTACCATGGTTTCTTATCACCATAGTTATATGAAGAGGAGTACCATTTATAACATATGTAGTGGAAGATAATTTTTTGCCAAGTGGTACTTTGCTACCCTTTTTTATATTTACTTTGAGACTGTTTTCGGTACATCGGGTATATGGATATTCCAACCCTTGTTGGAGCTGATTAGTATCAGGGGAAGAGTGGATAGCAGTACCCAGCGTATGGTCATTAACAACTTGGTCAGTTACATTTCAGAGATACTGGATTGACCTGACCAGGCACTTGCAACACTTGAGAGACTGCAAAGGTTACTCACAAAAAGAATGCAGGGAATAACCAATAAGTTCTGTGTGGACCATTTCAAAGCCCTGCTACTGTACTCGGATTCCTACAGACTGCTACACAATTATCTATGCATAGCCTACAAGGTATTCTCTGACCCCACACTGATGGATTTTTTGCACATCAGCAAAACAAATAGCTTCAGAAATACCTGCTCTAAGGACCAAAACCTCATCTGTGACATAAAGAGGACATGTTGGAGGGACACATATGTGTCTCAAAAACTACTCTTTTTTGGAAAAGACTTCCTATCCCTAAGAATCAAAGCCCATACCTAACCTTATTCAAATGTAGCTTGGACCAATAGTTGGGAAATCACTATTTTACCCCTGGTTTTGTACCTATATCCCTCATGGGCAGGGGCAGCCTTTGAAGCCTTGGTATGTACAAGTCTATAGCATAACCATAAAATGATTTGGGGTATTGACACATATCAGCAATAATTTGTTAAATTTGAGATAAGTTTGGCTAAGCTTAAAATGACTCTTGGGAAGGTAGCCTAGTAACCACCTATGAACCTATGACTGGATGTCTGAAAAATAAATACCAAATAGGAGAAGGCTCAGCACTGCCCCCTGTTGTACCCCACTTTATGCAATTTTATGTACAGAGAAGGTACCATTCCTTAAGAGGTCTCATTATATTAGTATGTTAATATTTATTTATTAATTTATTTTGATTTGTTGTTGTTGTTTGTCTTTTCATCAGAGGCCTGAGGAGTAAATCTACATAGATTACAAGTTTATTTTATTTATTTATTTATTTATTTTATTTATTTATTTTATTTTACATTTGCTGACCGGGATAGTCTGACTGGATATATGTCCATTTTTAGTGGAGGCCCGGGGAGAAAAGCTCCAATATAATAATACACATTGAACATTTAGTAAATGCTAGTTTCAAGCAGATTACAGTCATAAGCAATACCAGAATTTAGCACATATAGTACTAGCTTATTATAAAACACTTTACAAAACATAACATTATTTTCAAAGTTATATATATATACATAACATTACATTCAGGTTTAAGACACACTGAGCAGCAGTTATACAATTGACCCTTCCTGAAATGGAGTGGTAGAAAAAAGGTAAATGTAGTTGAAGGTAAGGCACCTAAGAAATACAGAGGTCACTAGTTGGGGTTAGTGCAAGGACATAACCAATGAGTTTTGAAGTATTTCTTGAATTTGTTTTTGAACTGAGTTAGTGATGGTTCTAGGGTAAAGTCAGCTGGGAGTCTGTTCCATGTTTTTCCAACAGAGTTGGCAAACCGAGAGTCCCCAGCTGCGTAGTTGGATTTGTATGTTTGAACTAGGAGTCTAGTGGATGATCGCAGTGGCTGGGTGCTGATGTAGGGGCTGATAATATTTTTTAGTGCAGGCGTATTTTCTGGTTGGTAAAGGACTTTATGTGCCACTATTGGATGGTTGAACTGCAGTAGGTTAGGCAGTTCAAGCCATCCTAGGTGATTTAGGTTGTGACAGTGGTGTGCCAGTAGCAAATCTGGTAATGTGGTTATAGCAGGATGATAGTTTATTAAGATCTGTTTTGTTTAAGTTGGAGAATAGAGGTGAGGCGTAGAGGAGTGTTGATAGTAGATGGGAATGGGCAATTGCAGTTCTAGCAAGTGGGGTAAGGAAAGGTGGTGTGAATGACCTGAGACGTACCTCCCTGGACTACATGAAAAGAGACATAAAGGAGCTCTCTGAGCATGTAGCCCAGGCCGGTATGACCCTGACCTTGAGTAGCATCTTACCCTCACCAAGAATGATGCCACAATATGAAGACAAGATGATCAATTTCAACAATTGGCTTAAGTACTGGTGTCATTCAATGGGGATCCAATGCCTGTCAGCTTGGGATGATATGCTCGACAAGCCACGATGCTTCGCTAGGGACGGCTTGCACCTGTCACCCCTGGGCTTTCGGATATTGGCAAAGGCTCTTGCTACCCCATAGTGCCTTTTTAGGCAAGGCTCAAAAGACAAACCCACCTCCATAGGTATCACAAGGGATAAGAAACTAAGAGTAATGCTACTCAACGCCAGAAGTCTAAACCTCAAGATGCACGCACTCGAAACTCTCCTTAGCATGGAGAACATCGATATCTGTGCAGTAACAGAAACCTGGTTCAGGGCTGACCGAGAGCACCCCAGCACTACCAGGTTATACCTTATACCATGCTTTTCAGCCCCAAAACTTGGACCGAACCACAAAAGGAGGGGGAGTATCGATATTCATAAAAGATACCCACACCTCCAGGTTGGTGGCAAAGCACGAAGTATCAGAGACTATCCATGTGCAACTAACAGTGGGTAAAACTGCCTTCCAGTTTATAGCCTGCTACAGACCACCCTCCCAAACCCAGGAACCCCACTCGGCCTTCCTGAGAACACTGGAAAATATGAAAGTCTCTCCAAACACCATTATATTGGGCGACTTCAACTACCCAAACATAGACTGGGAGCATTACTCTAGCTCCAACACCCTAGCCCAAAGGTTCCTAGAATTTATAAACTCAAATGCTATGGAACAACTTGTTACCACTCCCACAAGAGGGGAAAACATACTGGACCTGATCATCACCAACATGGGGACTCTATGCTCCAGACCAGAAGTGTATCCCTCACTGGTAAGATCAGACCATAAACTAATCTCACTGGATATTCACATCCCGACCCCACCCCTGCCCAGAAAACCACAGTGAAAAACTTCTCTAAAGCAAATTTTACACTCCTCAAAACTGAGGTGGAATCCTTCAAAGCCCCGGCCTGTGGAAAATACAGCCCAGACCGCAGAATCCTTTATAAACGCATTCTATGAACACCTTCAGGAATGCATGGATCATGCGATCCCAAATAAAACCAAGACCCAATCCTCCAAAGGCAGACGTCCTGTCTGGTGGACCCCAGCCATAAACAAACTATACAATAGAAGGAGGAAGCTACTAAATGATAAAGCAAAATCCCAAAAGGGAAGGCATCACTGATCAGTATTAGCAAAAAACTACGGGCACACATAAAATTGTCTAAGGCCAGCTTGAGAGAAAAATTGCACAGGACACTAAGGATAATCACAAGGCTTTCTTTAGTTATGTTAGGAACCTGGGTGGTAATTCCCAGATATGCTCAGAATTAGTCCAAAATGACAAAAATACACGAACCCACAGACATTGCCAACATCCTAGCTGACAGGTTCAGCGCAAACTTCTCCCCTCCCCACCAAAAGGGCAAATATCTATCCCAGCAGAGTGCTGCCCCTGACATCTCAGATGCTCAGGTAAGAGCCCCTCTCCAAAGCAAAAACACAGCATCAATGGGACCAGATGGTGTCCCCTACATGAACTCAAAGAAGAGCTAAACCCAAACATAAAACTACTGTTCAATCTCAGCCTTACTACAGGATATGTGCCCAAAGAGTGGCGTACAGCAACAGTGGTCCCTCTCCACAAAGGTGGTGCCTCAATGGATCCTGGAAACTATCGCCCCATAAGCCTGACTAGCTTGGTCTGCAAAGCTATGGAAAGGATCATCATGGACCTCATAAATAAAGATATTGGGGACCTACAAACACTGGATCCTACCCAGTTCGGCTTTGTTAAGGGCAGATCCTGCCTCTTAAACCTGGTTGGTTTCTTTGAAACAGTCACCAAGGCCATTGACGAGGGAAGGTGGTCCACACAGCCTACCTGGACCTCAAAAGCCTTCGATACAATACCCCACTGGCATTATAGATAAGCTCACCAGCTTAAATATAAACCCTATGTCACTAGATGGATTGCAAACTGGCTCAAGGACAGAACCCACATGGTTAGAATTGCTGGAGCCATGTCAGACTCCAAACCAGTTACAAGTGGTGTCCCACAAGGCTCAGTCCTGGGACCTCTCTTGTTCGGTATATATTTCTCGGAGGTACAGGCCAACACGGAAGGACTGTGGCTGACCAAGTTCGCAGATGACTGCAAACTGGGTGCCATAATCGACTCTCCAGCCAACACAAGCATCCTCCAAAAGGGCCTCATAGAAACAGACAACTGGTGCCAGTGCCATGGCCTCAAGCTAAATGCCAAAAAAGTGTATAGTCATCCCATTTGGCAAAAACAAAGTGCCCACAAATTACCACATAGGTGGAAATCCATTAAGTACAGAAGAAGTAATTAGGGACCTGGGGACCCAAGTTGATAGCAATCTCTCATTTGACAACCACGTGGCCAAAGTGGTTAGAAAAACATTTTATATAGCCCACCTAATCATGAAGGGATTCACATCTAGATCAGGGGAGGTCATCGTGCCTCTTTACTCATCCCTCATCAGGCCCATAATTGAGTACAATGCCCGTTTTGGGATGTACCTTACCAGACACCTGCAGCAACTGGAAAGACCCCAAAAGTACCTCACCAAGAGGATCAAAGGGCTCAAACAGATGCCATATGCTGCCCGGTTAAAGAAACTCCAGCTCTACTCAGTGGCATACCGCCTGTTCAGAGGCGATCTGTTCCTGACGTATAAAGCCATGTCCAACCCGGAATTAATGGACATGCTGCACCTCAGAAAATCCAAATCCCATCGAGCCACGCTCGAGAGACTTGAACCTCAGCACTGAAATAAATAGGACATGCTGGAGGGACAGATTCATAACCCAGAGGCTCCCTTCACTCTGGAATAAAATCCCAGTCCAGGTTAGGCAGAGTCCCTCATTGACTCTCTTCAAGAGGAATCTTGATGAGTGGATGGGAGATCGTAGGTTTACCCCGGGTATCACTTCTGTGTCACTGTTAGATAGAGGCACAGTATACTAACCTCGAAAAAGGGCATAGCAAAATAAATTTAAAATGGGTGGCGAAAGCCAAACACATTCTGGCTAGGCTTATAAATGCCCTAGGGCAGATAGCCTAGTATGAACCTATGAACCTATGAACCTATGAACCTATGATTCTGTAAAGAGAGCCAAGTTTTTTATTAATGGTTTTGATAGTTTGATTGATATGCACATCAAACTTCAGGTTGTTATCAACTATGACACCCAGTAGTTTAGTTTGGGCTTCTGGGGAGCTGATAGTGCCATTGTTAGCGGTTATGTTGAAGGATGGCAGGGGGTCTGCATGTGGCGGAGAAGAGGAGCAGCTTAGTTTTGTTGGGGTTTAGGATTAGATGTTGACTGGAGAGACTTTTTTCCAGTGTATTGAAGGTATTTTGGGTTTTGGGTTAATGTGAATAAAGTAGCTGGTGAGGTGTCAAAACAAATCAAGGTGGAGTCATCCGCATATTGAATGCAAGTACCATCTGGGATGACTGAATGAAGGTTGTTGATAAAGATGGAGAAAAGAAGGGGGTCCTAGTATCGAGCCCTGGGGGACTCCTAATGTGATGGGTAGGTGAGATGATAGCTTGTCATCTTGCTATCTAAAGCATTTGACATGGTCCCACACAAACAACTTATCTCTGTCCTCAATAACCTATCCTTCTCACAATCAGTCACCAACTGGTTTCAGAGTTACCTGTCTGACCGCCAACAATCCATTGTATGGCAGAATGACATATCTCCCCAACTACCTGTCTCCATAGGGGTTCCCCAAGGATCCATCCTTGGACCCCTACTCTTCTCTGTTTACACCAATAATCTAGCCTCTGCCACCAAACATGGCACACTCATACAATACGCAGATGACTCGACCATCATCTGCTCAGCCCAGTCCCTACCCAAACTGCAAAAAGTCACACAGGAAGCCTTTTCCTCTGTTGAAACATGGTTATCCGATGCCCAATTAATACTCAACCCAAACAAAACTAAACTACTCATCTTCCAACCCACCAAACATACTCAAAACAACTCTCACTTTAACATCACAGCAAAAGACAACACCACTATATACCCAACTGAACACACCAAATTGCTAGGAGTGGAACTAGACAATAAACTAAAATTTGACATTTACATATCCATGACCATAAAAAAGTCCACAAAAAACTAGGAGCATTATACAGAAATAAGCAATTTCTCACCAAAGCAGCAAAGATTTCAATAGCAAATTCCCACCTTATCTCCACTCTACTTTATGTCTCTCCAATATATACCAACCTAAGGCAATGTGATCTAAACAAGCTAGAGACCTGCTACAACAAAATCGCCAAATTCGCCACAAGGGCATCTTACCGTAGTCACCACTGTCTCTCACTTGCTGAACTGGGCTGGCTTGAACTCCCTCACCTCCTTCAGTGGTATCAACTCTCACTCACCCACAAACTAGTAAACCATCCACTAAATGTCCCATCCCTCCAGAATCTACTCCAACCCTATCGCACCACCAGACCACTAATATCCAGCAACAAAAATCACTTGCAGATCACTAAAGCCAATAACTCTGCTGGTGAAGCACTATTCTCTTGCGCCATAGCCAAATTATGGAACTCACTCCCACCCACAATTACCTTCATACCATCATGCACCCACTTCAAAACGTTACTAAAAGTGCACCTAAAAACATGCTGGCTATGCCCTTGCAACTCCCACTCTAATATCATCCACCCCATCCAACCACTACCTTTCTTTCCACAGCACTAACTACCTTGATTATAGCAAGCTCAGATGCTCATAAGCCTAGTACTTATTATACAGCAGGAACTTCTCATTGTAACATTTGTTAATGTCTGTTATGTACTTCACAGATAAAGATTCTAGTTGCCTACTGATGTACTATGTTCTTCATCTGTAAATATGTTGTAAGTAATTGCTATGTTAAATTGTTAATTGCTATGTAATCCAATGTAACTACTGTCTGTTTATTTTACTGTGGAGCTTTTCTCCCCAGGCCTCCACTGAAAATGGACCTACGTCCAGTCGGACACTCCCAGTCAACAAATTTAAATAAATAAATAAATAAAAATAAATAAAATAAATTGTCCTGCCATAGGACTGCCTGTTGCCTGCCCTGCAGGTAGGATTGAAACCATTGGAGAAAGCCTTCAAGGTATTTATAAGCATTTTGTGGTCAACCATGTTAAAAGCCTTGGATAGATCTAGAAAGAGTGCTGAGGATAGTTTGTTATTATTGCGGTTGTGGTTAATGATATTAGAGAAAAAGAGGAGGGCAGAAGTAGTACTGTGGTGTGGCTTAAAGCCATGCTGAAAGTTGGACAACAGCTTGTTCTGTGTGAGGTGTGAGGTAGTGCATGAGCTGTATGTGTACACACTTCTCCATAATTTTAGCTAAAGGTGACAGAATAGCTATGGGTCTAAAGTTTGACAGTTCAGTAGAACGGCCTCCTTTATGGAGCGGTATGACATGGAAGACTTTCCATATAGTGGGTACAGTAGCTTCAGATATAGCTCTGTTGATCAAGATTGAGATGGGGTATGCTATGGTGTCAGCAGCCTTTTGCAGATAGTCTGCTGGGAGGAGGTCTGTAGCCAGGGTGGTGGGTGTTAGTTTCTTAAGTAGGGCATGAATAAGTTGAGTAGGAACAGGTTGGAAGGTAAAGTATGTTTGGGTACTGGGTGTGGCTGCATTAGAATTAGAGCCATTGGGACAGAGTTGGCTGGCTAGAGAGTGGATAGTCTCTGTGAAGAAGCTGTTGAAGTTATTAGCAATGTCTACTGGGGATTTTTGTTGGGAAGCTGAGGGGGGGTGGAGTTGCAGTTTGGCCTGGGTGGAGTAATTTGTTTATTCCTGCCCAGAACTTTTGAGGTTTGTTTTGATGTTCTTGCAGTAAATGGTAGTAGTGATTTTTTTGTCTAAGGTTATGGATTTTTTGTCTAAGGTTATGGATTTTTTGGTGTCATTCCTTAGCTGTCTGAATCTTAGTTGATGAAGTGGGGCTTTTGTTTTTCGGTAGGTGGCCCATGCTTTGTTTCTGAGTGAAATTTTGGTTTTGGTATCTTTAGAAAGCCATGAGGCAATATTAACTTTGGTTCTAATAGATCAGCTGGGAACATGGGAGTTAAGAATAGCAAGGAATTTGGTGTTAAAGTATGCTACTGCTTCATCTAGGGGGAGACTTTTTAGTACTGACCAGTTGCATGCCTTAAGTTCATTTTGAAACTTGGTGAGAATAAAATTCTTGTTGTTTCTTAATGTTCTATAGGTGGGTTGGTAGGAGCAGTCTACTTTGAGCTTGATTACATAGATGAGACAGTGGTCACTTAGGTCATCAATTAAAGTGTGATTTATAGGATTACAGATGGATATCAATGAGTATCCAGTCTAGAGTATTTTCCTTGTTATTGGGTTTTCATGTCCTGGTGGGGGAAGTTATGATTTGAGTAAATCCATAGAGGTTTATGTGGGTTGTGGGGGTTTCACAAGAGCAAGTGTTCCAGTCAATGTTGAAATCCCCACGAACAATTGTTTATTGGGGGTAGTTATTGGATAACCAATATAAGAAGTCTTCTAAGGTTTCTGTGTTCCTTCCTGAGGGAATGTAGACACAGACAATGTTTACATTTGTGTTTATATTAATTTGTAATTTTAAGATAAGAATTTCAGCATTATTGAACTGGGGTGGTTGTTGGGTGTCTATGCTGACAGATAAGGCAGACTTGTAAAGTACTCCACTACCCTTTCTGGTGGTATGGCCTTGTTGAAACATATTGTACCCTGGTGGCAGAATCTCATGGTCCTTGGTGGCAGGCTTTAGCCACATTTCTGTTAGGCATAGTATATCTGGGGAATGAAGAGCTAAGAGGGCATGCAGGTGATGAGTTTTGTTATTTATGCTCCTAATGTTTAGATGGCAGGCCAGCAGTGAGTTAGGATGTCTATTTGTTGGAGCTATGGTGGTAGGGGATATAGTAGGGGGATTAGGGCCAACGGGTGGGGATGGACCAGGGTTTAGGTGGATGTTGCCATCCTTTGTGAGGTTGTAGTGTATCCTGAGTATGAGTTTTAAGATTTTGAATAAAGTTTTGTAATAGTGTCTAGTTTCAGGACTAATGTAACTAGGTCTAGTAAGATGGTAGTATTTAGGGGTTAAGGTGGTAAGCATGAGGGGAGTGAGTAAGGGTGCATTATTATCTGTTGTAGATGGGATGGATGTTTGGAATTTAGGGTAGTGGAAACCTGGGTGATCCTGACATTCGTAGGCTATTGAGTAAAAGGGGTAGAAGTAGAGTTAATAAGACTATTTTGGGTGATAGTATACCTACTGAATGAGACTTGAAACTTAGGGAAAAGGAATAGAAGAATTGGAGGACTGGTGGTATCAGGTTGAAGGTGGAGCTGTTGAGTGACAAGTTGTTACTGATTGGTTTAAAAAAGTGGGGTGTGGTCTAGTAAATGTAGCAGCACCAGGGGTGGGAGGGATTAGGGGGCAGGGTAGGGTGCGAAGCTAGCCTGAGCAAAGCGAGGACAAGCAGAGCAGGGATGAACTAATGCCTGTACTAAGTCGTAGCAGTTTAACCTGTATGAGGAAAGAGGGGGGTGAGGGAAAAGAGAAGGCAGTGGGAGTGGTTAGAGGGATACCTTGATTGACTCAAGACACCACACCAGAGGTAAGTTGAATGTAAAAGCCTACAATCTGCACTCAGCACTTTAATTTTACTTATGTTTAGCAGGAAAGATAGACCAACAGTATACAATTTTGCAGATTTTTACAAGGGTTACTTGTTCAAATGTCAGACAAGTAAGTAAAACTTTCAACAGGAATCTATGTCTGAGTGTTAGAAAGCCAGAAAGGTACAAGGTATACCTGTAAAAATTAGGGTCAGAGAGACAACTGTAAGAGTCAGTGTACTTTAGTTATAGGGGAAGGAGGCAAACACTCAAGTAGAAAAGAGCCCTATGGCTGACCAAAATAGTGAGTTGCTTAATTACACAGCACTGTAAGAGAAAGCTTAACAAATGCTTTTTATATGTGCAACCTACTATGATTAATTGCTGGGAGAAGCAGTTTTTGTTGTGGTGGCCAATTGCAATCCTGTAGACACCGTTATGCAGGAACTGCAGTATGCTAGTGTAGGTAAATGTGAAGTTCAACTAGGAAAAGAGAAAAGCAGAGATTCTAGGGTAAGCATTAAGGCAGCAACAGACAGTTATTTTATAATAGTACATTCAGAAAGGTTTGGGGGGGGGGGTAAAGTAGCACACTTCAGAACGGACTAGGATTTATAGCTAAGAAACCTTAGCAAGACAGCAATGCAATAAATAAACACTTGCCAGATTTTAAAGATATACCAGAAAAAACTAAATCAATCATTCACAATTGTACCACTGGAAAATTGTCAGTAAAAGCAATTCAGGTATAGCTAGCACAAGTTATTGAGGTCATAAAAGCACTTCTTCAATGTGTGTGTGCAATTTAAACATTAAAAACATATGCAGCAAGTAGTAGCTCTGATTATCACTTTCTCTAGGTACAGGTTCAGTTTAAACACAAATATTACCACATAAATTCAGTAAAGTCACTAGCTACTTATAGAGCTTCTGCAACAAAAATACAGCAGTCTGTGCAGTATCAGAAATTAGCATCAGGTCATTCAGTTACACACAAAAACAGTAAAAAATCCATACAATGGAGAAACTTACACTGAGTCACACCAGGTCAGCCGGGGGGATCCTAAGCACCTAGATTTGAAAATGATGCCTGTACTAAGTTGTAGCAGTTTAACTTGTATGAGGAAACCACAAGTTAAAGCACACAATATAATGATCTGAGTTTAACATGTTACAGTTTTTTAAGTAAGTTTTTAAAAGTAACATTAACAAGCAAAATAAGAACAAAGGTACAAATTATAACATATCTCAAAAATGGAAAGAAAATGGTTTCAATTGACTAGAAATATGAGAACATTTTATGGCTGAAAATGAAATGTGTCATTACATTAAAGCAAAATTCTAGCAATGGCATGTCAGTAATGTCTTGAAACAGCAGGGAAAGCACATGGCACATTATTTCAGCTTTGAGCAAGACAAAGAGTAAAGTTGTAAAGTGAAAACTATAATATTATCAGGAGCGATTTAGGGAAAGGTAAGGTTGGGGAAAGATTTAGTGATGCAAGTTAAGATGCAGCTGATAAAGAGTAACAAGATGAAAGAAAATGGAAGTTATTTTATTTATTTATTTATTATTTGTATTTATCCTTTGTTAATCAGTTAGTCCCACTAGATTTGTTGCCTTTTTTTTTTGGAGGGGGGGACCTGAGGTAGTGTTATGGGTTGGGAGTTGGCATAATGGTTAAGGTGTTTACCTCACAGACAAGAGGTACAAGGTTTGATTCTCACTAATGGAAAATGGCTAGGCTTAAAATGATCCAAAAGACAGCCACCCTAGTACCTATCTACGAACTTCCAAACATGCAAGATAAAAAAGGGAGAGATTAAGGAACAGGGTGTCATTACTAAAGTGTGTGGATTGCCTTAGGTTAGCATGATAGAATTAAAATGAAATAAAGAATGAACACTTTTCAGCTGGTATGATTTCTTAGACTGGGATACAAGGTTATATGGCTAAAGGTGGTAATTTTAACCAGGAGTTGAGCAAAAAACAGCATAGGAGTTGATACTAAATTTGTCTTGTTTTTTGGTAATACCAGCATTGGTGATAGTGTCATAAGCTTTAATCAGGTCAGGATAACTAGAGTGCATTGAATGCCCACTGCTACATCCTTTGTTGTTGTTATCTTTTGGCTTATCCCAGTTAGGGGTCGCCACAGTGGATCACCGGTCCGCTCATGATTGGCAGTGGAGTTTTTTACAGTGCCGATTTGCTAGCCCGATGCCCAACCTTCACAGAAGGTGCACACACACACACACACACACACACACACACACACACACACACACACACACACACACACACCTACCTGCATGTCTTTGAAGTTCAACCGACCATGGGGAGGACATGCAGACTCCACACAGAAGGCACTCCAGCCAAGAATTGAACCAAAGAACCTCTTGCTGTGAGGCAATAATGCTAACTACTGCACCACCATGGCCTACAGATACATCCCTTGTAACATTTTCAAAGAACCTCACCGTATTCATAACCTGCCCTGTACAAAACCAATATATTTGGGCTTTAAATCAGGTAAGTTGCTTAAGTCTGCATAAATGATTTTGCTATGATACGGTCCATGAGTTTGCATATAAGGCTGATTAGAATGATGGGTCTATAACTACCTGGGTCTGTACAGGGGTCATACTCTATGGGGTTCACAGTGGCTGTTCTCTAAGCATCAGGAACAAACACTGCTGACAGGCTGAGGTTAAACAGTTCAAGTAGAGGCTCCAATAGTGCCTGCTTGGCATTGATCGGCATGCATCTTGGTATGTTGTCTGGTCCAAGGAGATACTATTTTTAACATTGGACAGGGATTCTAAGTCTTATTCCAATGCAACTTCAGGAGAAATTAAATTTTACGTGACACCTGGGGCAACAATGTGGGTCAATGTGGTAAAGTTGGCACTAAATTTGTCTGCTGATATAGTGACTATATTTTTGGATCCTGATGGATGTATCATAAATACTGGATAACAAAGCAGACTGATGGCATCAAAACTGGAGCATATTTGACATCTTTTTTTGATATGGTGGTTTTGTGGACATGGTTTAAAAATAAATTATGAAAAAACAAAAAACAAACTGTAGAAATCACAAAAAAACAGCCAGAGTGCAAGCAAAACTCTTTATAGGTTTCATAGGTTCAAACTAGGCTATCTGCTCTAGGGCATTTACAAGCCTAGCCAGAGTGTGTTTGGCTTTCGCCACCCATTTTAAATGAATTTTGCTATGCCCTTTTTTGAGGTTAGTATACTGTGCCTCTGTCTAACAGTGACACAGAAGTGATACCCGGAGTAAATCTACGATCTCCCATCCACTCGTCAAGATTCCTCTTGAAGAGAGTCAATGAGGGACTCTGCCTAACCTGGACTGGGATTTTATTCCAGAGTGAAGGGAGCCTCTGGGTTATGAATCTGTCCCTCCAGCATGTCCTATTTATTTCAGTGCTGAGGTTCAAGTCTCTCGAGCGCGTAGCTCGATGGGATTTGGATTTTCTGAGGTGCAGCATGTCCATTAATTCCGGGTTGGACATGGCTTCATACGTCAGGCACAGATCGCCTCTGAGCAGGCGGTATGCCACTGAGTAGAGCTGGAGTTTCTTTAACCAGGCAGCATATGGCATCTGTTTGAGCCCTTTGAGACTCTTGGTGAGGTACTTTTGGGGTCTTTCTAGTTGCTGCAGGTGTCTGGTAAGGTACATCCCAAAAGGGGCATTGTACTCAATTATGGGCCTGATGAAGGATGAGTAAAGAGGCATGATGACCTCCCTGATCCCTTCATGATTAGGTGGGCTATATAAAATGTTTTTCTAACCACTTTGGCCACGTGGTTGTTGAATGAGAGATTGCTATCAACTTGGGTCCCCAGGTCCCTAATTACTTCTTCCTTACTTAATGGATTACCATCTATGTGGTAATTTGTGGGCACTTTATTTTTGCCAAAGGGGATGACTATACACTTTTTGGCGTTTAGCTTGAGGCCATGGCTTTGGCACCAGTTGTCTGTTTCTATGAGGCCCTTTTGCAGGATGCTTGTGTCGGCTGGAGAGTCGATTATGGCGCCCAGTTTGCAGTCATCTGCAAACTTTTGATCAGCCACAGTCCTTCCGTGTTGGCCTGTACCTCCGAGAAATATATACCGAACAAGAGAGGTCCCAGGACTGAGCCTTGTGGGATGCCACTTGTAACTGGTTTGGAGTCTGACATGGCTCCAGCAATTCTAACCATGTGGGTTCTGTCCTTGAGCCAGTTTGCAACCCATCTAGTGACATAGGGGTTTATATTTAAGCTGGTGAGCTTATCTATAATGCCAGTGGGTATTGTATCAAAGGCTTTTGCGAGGTCCAGGTAGGCTGTGTGGACCACCTTGCCCTCGTCAATGGCCTTGGTGACTGTTTCAAAGAAATCGACCAGGTTTAAGAGGCAGGATCTGCCCTTAACAAAGCCGAACTGGGTAGGATCCAGTGTCTGTAGGTCCCCAATATCTTTATTTATGAGGTCCATTATGATCCTTTCCATAGCTTTGCAGACCAAGCTAGTCAGGCTTATGGGGCGATAGTTTCCAGGATCCATTGAGGCACCACCTTTGTGTAGAGGGACCACTGTTGCTGTACGCCACTCTTTGGGTACATATCCTGTAGTAAGGCTGAGATTGAACAGTAGTTTTATGTTTGGGTTTAGTTCTTCTTGGAGTTCATGTAGGACACAGCCCAGGACACCGTCTGGTCCCATTGATGCTGTGTTTTTTGCTTTGGAGAGGGCGGCTCTTACCTGAGCATCTGAGATGTCAGGGGGGCAGCACTCTGCTGGGATAGATATTTGCCCTTTTGGTGGGGAAGGGGGAGAGAAGTTTGCACTGAACCTGTCAGCTAGGATGTTGGCAACGTCTGTGGGTTTGTTGTATTTTTTGTCATTTTGGACTAATTCTGAGCATATATGGGAATTCCCTCCCAGGTTCCTAACATAACTAAAGAAAGCCTTGTGATTATCCTTATTTAATGAAATACTCTATTTCATTAAATAAGAGTTTTGCTTGCACTCTGACCGTTTTTTTTTTTTTTTTTTGTGATAAAAATACATTTTAAAAGGGTGGCATAATGCATTTTAGGTAACCTAACCCTGACATTCCTATAACCATGGGTAACCACGAGCTGCATAAGGATTATGATTATAAAGACTGAGGAGAGATTTGGGATGCATTACTAGGGTTAAAAAGGCCCTTGTGGTCATTAGCCTAGTAAACACCTATGAACCGATGAACCAAATAACACACAACTAGTCCTTCAGGAAGAGTGCATATACCAAAAAAGGATTATGTGTTCTAGGATTGCTCCTAAAGAATCTCACAACATGCTCACTTACAATTCTTGATAAACCGTTTATAACTTATGCTAGACCCACTCTCAAGTACTATTTCTTGCTTTTCTTATTGTGTGGCTACACTAAAGGTGATTTCTTAGTTATAGAAAGGCAAAGGAAATTCACCAACAGAATTATTAGTTCAAGAGGTCTGTCTTATATGGATTGTGTTAAAAGGTTTCAGTTGTTCTCTATTAGTTATCAATGATTATCGAGTAAACTTTGTCTATTTTACAGGGCACTTTCTGTGAAAAATTTAAGAGTGTTGTTAAACACAGAATTGCTTTGTTTGGTATGGTGTCTAGAGGTAGAGATTTCACATATAACTTGATAACTGTAGAACTTTTGTTAAAACTAAGTTTATTACTCAATCCGTTGCTAAACTAAAGAATAACTTATCATCGGGAATAAATCAAGCCTCGTTTTAAAATTCCTTAGATATCTGGACGAGTACTAGAGTTAATTCAGTGAGTCTCCATTCTAAAATGGTCCTTTGGGCCTACACGCAGTAAATGTAAACTATGAAAGCCATGTGATATTATTAAGGATGAGCTGAGTGCATTGTTGGACATTATTCCTTAATTCTCTGACATAAGTGAAGATTTATAGCTTTCCTTGATATCTATAACACTTGTACGCCTGCACCAAATGCTTCTCTGAACAGTGCTGTTTTGGGGGAGAGGCTATGCTTCAGACTACACTGTACAGTGCTTTGGAAGTGCAAACAACCTCCCTTTGAGACCAGCTGCACAAATACCACTGCTAAACAAGTACTGAAACAATAATCTCAGGTACATGAGTTTTGTTTTAGTGTAAACTGCACAGAAGATCAGAGATGCAAACTATCCCCTTCGGGGAAAATGTACACATTGCAGAAGAGCACTATAAAGATTTTATGATAAAAGTACCTGCGCTAATTTGTTACAGACAGCATATCATTTATGTCAAATGTCTACCATTAAACAGCTTGGTAGCACATTTTGTATTTTGAAAAGCACACTGTATAAAAATCTCTGAATGAGAGTTTATTTTATTTTATTTTTTTTATTTTACATTTGTTGACCGGGATAGTCCGACTGGATACATATCCATTTTCAGCGGAGGCCCGGGGAGAAAAGCTCCAAACATACAAACAAAAACATGAATACATATTAAGGGTTTTACAACATAACAGGGGAAAAAGCTCCAACTGAGCAGACAACAAAACATCCCAAGCAACAGTTAAATAAAAAGCAGATTTTTCAAGAAGCAAGATGTGTCCCTCAAAGGGGGTTCACAATTTAACAGCAAGAGTTGGTACATTTTTTGGTTAAATGTATCTTAGAATTTTAAAATAAATTAAATTCAAAACTAAAAACAAAGATATAAAACTATTCACATTGTTCCTGTTATTACCAGAAAGTAAACATCAGGAGAAGTTAACATTTCTATTCCAAGACAATACACAGTAGAACGTATTGTACTAGTGGAGAAACATATTCTAATGCTAGTGGAAAACGCATATGTTTGATGTGAACAGGAAGGACACTTCACCATGGGCTCAGCTGGCAAGCCTCATTAAATGCCCATCCATTCCATACTGCTGTTGATCACAAGTACTGGTCAGTGAACAGGACTATTTCATGTTTTATTGGCTGAAATCAATATTGCAAAAAATCAACTATTTCCATGTCTTCAAG